>NC_135802.1:15618679-15863679 GCF_964213995.1 Mustelus asterias
GTCCTGCTGACTGTCTGTTCCGATGTCCCAGTGTCCTCCACTTCCACTCTCCTCTAGGTGTTGCTAAAGGTTGCAATTAGAGCACACACTGTAAATTAGGATGTGCATACTGTATCCGAGACCGCACTCTGGTTTTTTTCATTGTATAAACGCCACATCCTAAGTATTTGTCAAGCGCACGTTCTCCAAACAGTTTCTAACACAATTATGTCCATTTTTCAAATAAGGAGACCAAAACTGTACAAGGCCTTGTATAGTTGCGGTCAAACTTCTCTACTTTTAAATTCCATATCCCTCGTAAAAAACACAACATTCCATTTGCCTTCCTGGTTACTTTCTGTATGTACATACTCACCTTTTGTGATTCATGCGCAAGGATGACCATATCCTTACCGACCACTGCAATCTATCTCTATTTAAATATTATATTTTTTTTATTCTTCCTGCCAATGTGGACAAGTGCACATTTTTCCACATGATACTCCAACTGCCAAATATTTGCCCACTGCCAGGAAAGCAGAGGTAGTTTTAGATGAGCTATATTTGTATTGCTAATGATTAGAAATGAGCTTAAAGGGTAAACCTTTTAGAACAGAGGTGGGGAGAAATTTCTTCACCCAAACAGTGGTGAATGTGTGGAATTCACTACCACAGAAAGTAGTTGAGGCCAAACATTGCCTGATTTCAAAAAGAAATTAGATTTAGCTCTTGGGGCTAAAGGGATATGGGAGGAAGGGGGGATCAGGATATTGAATTCGATGATCAGCCATAATCAAGATGAATGGTGAAGAGGGCATGAAGGGCCGAATGGCCTACTCCTGCTTCTAGTTTCTATGTTTCTATGTGTTCCGGGAATCCAAATACTCTACATCTACAGGTTCCCCTTTATCCACTTTGTCTGTTATTTCCTCAAATGCTCAAATAAGTTTGTTAAACATGATTTCCATTCACAAAACACATGTGGATTCTTTCTGATCAAATTATGATTTTGCAAATATTTCTATAACCTCCTTGACAATTGATCCTAGCAATTTCCTTGTGATTGATGTTAGACTTACTGGCCTGCTTTCTGCCTCCCTCTTTTCTTGAATAAAGGCTCTACATTCACTATTTTCCCTTCCAGACTCCAAGGAACTTTGGAACATTATAACCATTGCCTCTACCAAATCTACAACCACTTCTTTTAAGACCCTGGTGAAATGGTTAATAATCACGCAAGTTAAAAAGTCACATGAGCTGATATGAGAGAAACCAGAGGTTTTCATGAAAGTCAATCCAGATAAGTGTCAAGGCCTGGTTACAAAGGAGGAAACCATAGAATATAGGCTAATTTATCCAACAAAGGCCCTTAGTCTGAGAGAATTCATTAAATCAGACATCTGGACATGGGAGAGATAATTGGTACCTACAAATCCAGACAGAAGCTGAGATATCAAGGATAACTTGGTTGGTTTGCTTGGTTTCATCAGTCAGGACATTGAATACAGGAGTTGGAATGTCTTGTTGAAGTTGTACAAGACATTGGTAAGGCCACACTTGGAATGCTGTGTGCAATTCTGGTCACCCTATTATAGAAAGGATATTATTAAACTAGAAAGACTGCAGAAAAGATTTACTAGGATGCTACCAGGACTTGATGGATTGAGTTATAAGGAGAGGCTGGATAGACTGGGACATTTTTCTCTGGAGTGTAGGAGGCTGAGGGGTGATCTTATAGAGGTCTATAAAATAATGCGGGGCACAGATCAGCTAGATAGTCAATATCTTTTCCCAAAGGTAGGGGAGTCTAAAACTAGAGGGCATAGGTTTAAGGTGAGAGGGGAGAGATACGAAAGTGTCCAGAGGGGCAATTTTTTCACAGAGGATGGTGAGTGTCTGGAACAAGCTGCCAGAGGTAGTAGTAGAGGCCGGTACAATTTTGTCTTTTAAAAAGCATTTAGATAGTTACATGGGTACGATGGGTGTAGAGGGATATGGGCCAAATGCGGGCAATTGGGATTAGTTTAGGGGTTTAAAAAAAAGGGCAGCATGGACAAGTTGGGCCGAAGGGCCTGTTTCCATGCTGCAAACCTCTATGACTCTATAGCTTGTAACAATGGTCAGCTAACACGATCAAAACTTTACACTAATTGGATTTTATAATTAAGCAGGGATGCAACAGTTGTGATTGGCTTTAACATTTGTATCTTGTGCATGAAGTAACCCTAATCAATAGTTGTGAGTGTATGGAGATAACTCCTATCCCTTGATTGGCAGATGTTAATTATCTGTAATCAAATCTGAAACTATATCTGCTTGTGTATGACTATACTTTGAACTCTGGCTGGCCACAGCTGACATTCCAGAGCCCTCGCTATGTAGCTCGATTAAACAGGTGTTGTGAAAACTCCATGACTTGATCTGGCTTCCTTAAAGGGAACAAAGTGGTAATAAATTAAAGGGCTGAACACCAAAAGGCGCTGCAACACCTAGGATGCAGGCCATCTAGCCCTGGGGACTTGTCAGCCCTTCAGTCTATTAGCTTGCCCAGCACCTTTTCCCTGGTGATGGTGATTATTTTAAGTTCTTCTTTCCTACTCTTTTCCTATTTAAATAACACTTTTATATTACTAGTTCTTTTTCAATCATATGTTTTTTTAAGTTATTTTGTGCTGGTTCTTAGAGTTCCGCCAATCTTCTGTCCTACTACTAATCTTTGCAGACTTGTACAATGTTTCTTTCAATTTGATACTATCCTTTGCTTCCTTATTCAGCCGTGGATGACACATCCCTTCTTAAAGAGCATTTTGTTCTCACTGGGATACATCTTTACTGAGAGTTATTCGATATCCCATTAAAAGTCTGTGCCACTACATCTCCTCTGTATTATCTTTTAATCTAGTTTCCCGATTCACTCCAGCTAGATCAGCTTTCATACCTTTGCAATTAACTTTATTATTGAGTTTTAAAACACTAGTCTTAGATTCAGTTCTCCCCTTCTAACCGAACATGAAATTCTACCATGTTATGAACACTGTCACTTAGGAGCTCCTTTACCATAAGGTCATTTATTAATCCTACCTCATTACTCATTACCAGGTTCAGAAGAGCCTGCTCCTTGGTTAACTCTCGAATGTACTGTCTCAAAGACATTTTCCCAAATGCTTTCTATGAACTCTTGCTCCGAGCTACCTTTGCCAACTTGATTCACCCAATCTACATGTGGAATAAAGTCACCCATGATTATTGTAATGCCTTTCTTCCCATTTATCTCTTCCTGTATATCCTGTCCAACAGTGGAGCTATTGTTAGATGGCCTATAAACTACTCAGTAGGTGACTACTTGCCTTTACTATTTCATATCTCCACCTGGAGTAACTCTATTTATGTATTCGATTCAATTTTAATTTAACCTTTATTTAGCTCTTTCAAGCCAACTGCATCTGACTGCAACCTTAATTAATAAAGCTACCCCACCACATTTTCCTTGCTTCCTATTTTTCTGAAATGTCAAATATCCTTCAATACTCAAGTCCCAATCTTGGCCACCCTGCAACCATATGTCTGTGATGGTGATCGGGTCACACATTTCTATCTGTGTTAACAATTAATTCACCTTGGTACCAATGCTGCACGCATTCAGATAGAGACTTTAACTCAGTCCTTTTTACCATTTTTGTACTCTCCAGTCTTAAAAGAGCTGGTGTCCTCTTAAGTCCGTACTCCCTCCCACATTCTGGTTGTCATTATTCAAATCATTACTCTGCCCTATGACCTTATTATCTCCCTTTGACTTACCACATCTCCTCTCACATGATCTCTTCCTCTTATTACTTTAAAACCCTCTCTCCAACTCGAATTAAACCAAAATACTGGACCCGACGTAATTCACTGTCCTCTGAAATAGTCCTAGCAAACCACTTAATTCAAAGGCAGTGAAGGTTGGGCAACAAATTCCTACTGAGGCCTGCATCATCTGACAGATTAAATAAAAACACCCTCCTTTATCTGACCACCGATCAAATCAGTAGACCTAACTTAAAGGGTGTGACAATATTCTGGAATATTGACGTGTCACAGTGTCTGCAGCCCAGCCTCTAGCTCAATGGCCGAACTGAAGTTCCTCACACCACCTCACACACATGTAGTGGGGAAAATCACAGAGATGGGTACCTGACACACAACATGGTTGCCTGGCACATAAAATGGTTGCCTGAGAAAGAGACATTAAGCAGGCACTGACCTTTAGCACAGACAGCTACTTAAAATTAAAACATGCAGCACAGACAGTTATTTAAAGTTAAACATGCAGGAACCAGATACTGCAGGAAGCCAGTAAGAGCTTGAGGCACTTTAAAGATAAGGACAGGCCCAGGACAATAAGGTCTGATAACAAGATCAGCCATAGATGGGAACAGAAATACATAAATGCAGCAAAACCAATCACTGCATGTATAGACCGAAACCAGTCATTGATAGTCATAGATAGAGGAAATGTATCCATTCTATGAAACAATGCGATGATAAATGCCCATGTCTGTAACTGTCTGACTGTAACGATGTGTTAACCATGATCTGTCGACTCAACTATAACGATGTGTTAAATGGCTAATGTCCGGACTATCCATTGTCTGAAAAGTATAAAACTGATCAACTGCTTTGTATTATTGAGAAGGTAGCTGCCAAGTACTGCGGAGTACCAGTGCTTTCTCCCCGAAGCTTCGTGTCCAAAATAAAGCTGTATTATTGAACCTTCAGTCTGACCCCGGTGATAATTTTTCCACAACACACACAACACTCCTACTGTGAATGTGTTTCTCCTGGATCACACTGACATCAAAGGAATTCCCACATTCCGCAGTTGCAACACATCAGCTGTCCTGCGCTCATTATTGTGTGTTAATTAACTTTCTAAATTAATTAGAAATTAATTGTTCCGAATACCGACAATAAGTTTTATTATTTCTAGTAAAGAGCCTGAATACTGATGAAACCTTACAATTACTAATGACTTACATGAATTATTCAAGAAAAACAAGCAAAATAGCAACACAAACACCAACCAGTCACTTACCAGTTTTTCTGTGATGCTGGGCTCTAATTTTTTCAGCGCTGGGTGTGTGTACAGACTCGCCATGATTCCTTCCTTCTCGCTCTGCTTTAAGTTGTCACAGCTCCAGTTCTCCATCTTCCCTCTCAACACCATTTTAAAATCTTGCCACTCGCTCAGTATAAGCCCTTTGGTGCTGCTTTAAGTCCTTGAAGCTCTTGCCCTCTTTCTCCCGCCTCGAACAGCTAATTGTTCTGACCATTCTAGAGCCAAATAGAGAGTAAACTCTGAATGAGAGCAGAAACTGAATTAGACCACACAAATCAGAATTAGGCACATGCAATGAATTAGAGCACCTCTCTGAAACAAAGCACATATTCTGAATTACAGATCGTACACTGCATTAGAGTGCAAACTATGAATTAGAGCACACAAAGTCCACTCGAGCAGATGACCAGATTTGAGAGTACACTCTGAATTAGAGTGCAAACTTTAAATTAGAACCAAAACCTCCTTTTGCTCCAGTTTCCTCCCACAATCCAAAGATGTGCAGGTTAGGTGGATTAGCCATGCTAAATTGCCCTTTAGTGTCCTGAGATGTGTGGATTAGGGGGATTTACCATGGTTACATGGATAGGGTGTGGAGTGGGACTGGGTAAGATGCTCTTTCAGAGAATCAGTGCATTATCAATGGGGCAAATGACCTCCTTCTGCACTGTAGGGATTCTATGGACACTGGGGGGAGGGGGGGAGTGGTGGGGGGGGGGGGGGGTGGGCGCGATGAACAGTGAGGAGGATGCAGAGATGCTTCAATGTGTTTTGGACAAGGAAGGTGATGGCCTAGTGGTATTATCACTAAACTATTAATCCAGAAACTCAGCTAATATTCTGAGGACCCAGGTTCGAATCCCACCAAGGTAGGTAGTGGAATTTGAATTCAATAAAAAATATCTGGAATTAAGAAGCTACTGATGACCATGAAACCATTGTTGATTGTCAGAAAAACCCATCTGGTTCACTAATGTCCATTAAATGCTGGCCAGCCAGCAATGCCCATCTCCCACGAATGAATTAAAAAAAAGCTGAGTGAGAGGGCAAATGCATGCAGATAATATGGATAAGTGCGTGATTATCCACTTTGGTAGCAAAAACAGGAAGGCAGATGATTATCTGAATGGCTATAAGTTAAGAGAGGAGAGTGTGCAATGAGACCTGGGTGTGCTAGTACACCAGTCTGAAAGTAAGCATGCAGGTGCAGCAGGCAGTAAAGTAGGCAAATGGTATGTTGGCCTTCATAGTGAGAGGATTCAGTACAAGAACAGGGATATCTTGCTGCAATTATACTGGTGCAGTCACAACTGGAATATTGTGTGCAGTTTTGATATCCTTATCTGAGGAAGAATCTTCATGTGATGGAAAGAGTACAGAGAAGGTTTCATAGAATCACAGAAACCCTACAGTGCAGAAGGAGGCCATTCGGCCCATCGAGTCTGCCCCGACAACAATCCCACCCCAGTCCCTTTGCCCACAACCTCACACATTTACCCCGCTAATCCTTCTAACCTATACATCCCGGGACACTAAGGGCAATTTAGCATGGCCAATCAACCTAACTCGCACATATTTGAACTGTGGGATGAAACCGGAGCACCCGGAGGAAACCCACGCAGACTCGGGGAGAATGTGCAAACTCCACACAGACAGTGACCCAAGCCAGGAATTGAACCTGAGTCCCTGGAGCTGTGAGGCAGTAGTGCTAACCACTGTGCCACTGTGCCCCCCTTTTACCAGACTGATTCCTGGGATGGAGGGACTGACGTATAAAGTGAGCTTGAATCGTTTAGGATTATATTTGCTGGTGTTTAGTCGAATGTGGGGAGAATCTCATAGAAACCTATAAAATTCTAACAGGATAAGTCAGGGTAGATGCAGGAAGGATGTTCCCGATGGTGGGGTTGTCCAGAACCTGGGGTCATAATCTAACGTCAAGAGATATACCTTTTAGGACTGAGAAATGAGGAGAGTGGCAAACCTGTGGATTTTGCCACCACAAAAAGCAGATGAGGCCAAAACATATGTTTTCAAGGAGTTAGATATAGCTCTTGGGGGCTAAAGGGTTCAGGAAAAATTTGGGGGGGGCAGAATCAGGATATTGAATTTGATGATTAGCCATAATCATAATGAATGGTGAAACAGGCTCGAGGGGCCAAATATCCTACTCCTGGGCTTATTTTCTATGTTTCTATGTCACATCTTTATGTAGTCAAGACCAATAGAAATTCTGGAAATTCTTGAGATTTCCTAATTCCCAAATGCCCAGCCACTGGGATTTCATGAACCATTCTTAAAATTTCATTCTGGTACCCAGACGGTATCACTACTTGATGCACTGTTGATCCTTTCCATCGGCCGGGACATGGGGTGGTCTCCATTTCATCATTAACACTTTGACTTTAGTCTAATATTATTCTGGAATGAATTCTGCCTCTGCTTCATAGAGTCATCGAGTCATAGAGATATACAGCATGGAAACAGGCCCTTCGGCCCAACTCGTCCATGTCGACCAGGTTTCCTAAACTGAACTAGTCCAATTTGCCTGCGTTTGGGCCCATATCCCTCTAAACCTTTCCTATCCATCTACCTGTCCAAATGCCTTTCAAATGTTGTAATTGTGCCCACCTCTACCACTTTTTCTGACAGCTCATTCCATATACGCACCATCCTCTGTGTGAAAAAGTTGCCTGTCAGGTCCCTTTTAAATCTTTCCCCTCCCACCTTAAACCTATGCCCTCTAGTTTTGGACTCCCCTACCCTGGGGAAAAGATCTTGGCTATTCACCTTATCTATACCCCTCATGATTTTATAAGCCTCTATAAGATCACCCCGAAGCCTCCTATGCTCCAGGGAAAAAAAGTCCCAGTCTATCCAGCCTCTCCTTCTAATTCAAACCGTCCAGTCCTGGTAACATCCTTGTAAATCTTTTTTGCACCCTTTCCAGTTCAATAATACCCTTCCTATTGCAGGACAACCAGAATTGTATGCACTTGGACTATTGTGTACAGTTCTGGTCACCCTATTATAGAAAGGATATTACTAAAATAGAAAGAGTGCAGAAAAGATTTACGAGGATGCGACTAGGACTTGATGGTTTGAGTTAGGAGAGGCTGGATAGACTGGGACTTTTTTCTCTGGAGCGTAGGAAGCTTCGGGGTGATCTTATAGAGGTCTATAAAATAACGAGGGACATAGACAAGGTAGATAGTCAACATCTTCCCAAATGTAGGGGAGTCTAAAACTAGAGGGCATAGGTTTAAGGTGAGAGGGAAGAGATACAAAAGGGTCCTTCTTGACAAACCTCTACAAAGGCAATTTTTTAACTCAGAGGGTGGTGAGTGTCTGGAACGAGTTGCCAGAGGCAGTAGTAGAAGTGGGCACAATTTTGTCTTTTAAAAAGCATTTAGATAGTTACATGGGTACGATGGGTATAGAGGGATAAGGGTCAAATGCAGGCAATTGGGATTAGCTTAGTGGTAAAAACTGGGCAGCATGGACAAGTTGGGCTGAAGGGCCTGGTTCCATGCTGTAAACCTCTTTGACTCTCCTCCAAATGTGGCCTTACCAATGTCTTGTACGATTGTAACATAATGTTATAACAGAATAAGCTGTCTGGTATAACCGCTTTCAGTCTGGATTCTGCTGTTGTAACTCCACCTCAGCCTCTTTCTCTCTAACTTTCGTTTCCCCAGTAATCTTTACAAAGATAAATCCTGTCAATCCAGTTCAACATCCTTCCCCTGCCTTCTCGATTCTTCCTCTTCCTGTTTAAATTTGTGTGTCTGTGACTTCATCACTACACACCCTGGAAACAATCGAGGACGCTCCCTCTGTAAAACTCTGGTTGATTGTGTCTCAACAGACTGCTCTACTACAGTAGGCATCGTCAATATTTGCAATCCAGCCTGGAACATTCCCCAGAATAAACTGAACTCCTGCAATAGGCAATTACTGTATCATCCCCAACAATCAGTTCTCCTGTTTCTGAATTACTTTTAAAATTTATTTTATGTAATGAAATGGACCGAATCACAACCCCCACCACCCCCCTCCCCTCCACCGCCACTCCCCTTCCCCCACCTTTTCTGCAGATTCCACTGACACTTTATCCTGCAATAACCCTTCTTGATGTGGAGATGCCGGCGTTGGACTGGGGTAAACACAGTAAGAAGTTTAACAACACCAGGTTAAAGTCCAACAGGTTTATTTGGTAGCAAAAGCCACACAAGCTTTCGAAGCTCTAAGCCCCTTCTTCAGGTGAGTGGGAATTCTGTTCACAAACAGAGCATATAAAGACACAGACTCAATTTACATGAATAATGGTTGGAATGCGAATACAACCTCTGCAAGACGTGCCGGATCATCGACACAGATGCCATCATCTCACGTGAGAACACCATCCACCAGGTACATGGTACATACTCTTGCAATTCGGCCAACGTTGTCTACCTGATACGCTGCAAGAAAGGATGTCCCGAGGCATGGTACATTGGGGAAACTATGCAGACGCTGCGACAACGGATGAATGAACACCGCTCGACAATCACCAGGCAAGACTGTTCTCTTCCTATTGGGGAGCACTTCAGCGGTCACGGGCATTTGGCCTCTGATATTCGGGTAAGCGTTCTCCAAGGCGGCCTTCGCGACACACGACACCGCAGAGTCGCTAAGCAGAAACTGATAGCCAAGTTCCGCACACACGAGGACGGCCTCAACCGGGATATTGGGTTCATGTCACACGATTTGTAACCCCCACAGTTGCGTGGACCTGCAGAGTTTCACTGGCTGTCTTGTTTGGAGACAATACACATCTTTTTAGCCTGTCTTGATGCTCTCTCCACTCACATTGTTTTGTTTCTTAAAGACTTGATTAGTTGTAAGTATTCGCATTCCAACCATTATTCATGTAAATTGAGTCTGTGTCTTTATATGCTCTGTTTGTGAACAGAATTCCCACTCACCTGAAGAAGGGGCTTAGAGCTCCGAAAGCTTGTGTGGCTTTTGCTACCAAATAAACCTGTTGGACTTTAACCTGGTGTTGTTAAACTTCTTACTGTGATAACCCTTCTTGACAGCAGATGGCACAATCCCATAACATCAGTGACTGTCACCATTAATAACATTAAGCCTTCTTAGATCTTAAAAGTTTTGCCTGCTCTTCCTGACAAACAAGGGTATACTTTTATCTTCAAACACCTCTGTAACCTGACCTCCAGAGCACATCCCAACCTCTCTGACTAATGCTGACTACTTTATTTTTCACAAACCTACAAAAAACTACAAAGGCCAGTGTCCTGTCTTGGATCTCAGAGCTCACAACACTGCTGCTGACAGAACTCTATCATTGCAATTGGTCCCCCATTTAACCTCCAACTATTTGATCTTGTATGTCCAGCCTTGTTGCAATAGAAATAAATCATTTTTCTTCCTTCATCTCTGCCTTCCACCTTTCCATCTTTAGTCAAGGGTGGAACGGTGGCACAGTGGTTAGCATTGCTGCCTCACAGTGCCAGGGACCCGTGTTCAATTCCCGACTCGGGTCACTGTCTGTGCGGAGTCTACACGTTCTCCCTGTTCTGCGTGAGTTTCCTCTGGGTGCTCCGGTTTCCTCCCACAGTCCGAAAGACGTGCTGGCTAGGTGCATTGGCCATGCTAAATTCTCCATCGGTGTACCCGAACAGGTGCCGGAGTGTGGAGACGAGGGGATTTTCACTGTAACTTAATTGCAGTATTAATGTAAGCCTACTTATGACACTAATAAATAAATAAACTGGTGCCTTCCACATCCCCCTTGTTACTAACAGTTTTACCATCACTAGATTTTCTGTATCTCCAATTTTCCACCCAGAGCCCACACTCTCAATCAGAGCCCGCACCCTGAATCGGAGCCCGCACTCTCAATCGGAGCCCGCACTCTCAATCGGAGCCCGCACTCTCAATCGGAGCCCGCACTCTCAATCGGAGCCCGCACTCTCAATCGGAGCCCGCACTCTCAATCGGAGCCCGCACTCTCAATCGGAGCCCGCACTCTCAATCACAGCCCGCACTCTCAATCACAGCCCGCACTCTCAATCACAGCCCGCACTCTCAATCACAGCCCGCACTCTCAATCACAGCCCGCACTCTCAATCACAGCCCGCACTCTCAATCACAGCCCGCACTCTCAATCACAGCCCGCACTCTCAATCACAGTGTGGTGGACCTCAGTTGTGCCTTTGTCCTATATGGACCACCGTTGTGTGTGTTTGTCATACCTGGACACATCCCCTTCCAGTTTGGTTCCTCCCCTCAGCACCTAGTATAAAGGTGGCTGTCTCCTCCCCCTTGTTCAGTCCAGGTCGGTTAATTGTTGGGATCTGCTCCTGATTCTGTTGTGAATAAAAGCCTACACTTATATTGGCATATCGGTAGTCTTTCGCCTTATTGATAGCGCATCAATTTTATTCACAACAGTTACTAGTATGGAGCAGTTTCTAAAACACGACAAGTTAGCATTAGACCCTCAAGAGGTTGGAGCCTCTGATAAATTTGATCATTGGTTGGACTGCTTCGAAGCATTCGTCGACACCGCTACGGCCATCGACACCGACGCTGCTAAACTCCACGTGCTCCGCGCCCGGGTAAGCGAAACTGTCTATGGAATCTTCCGGGACGCTGCTACTTACGTGGACGCATTACATTCCATTAGGTCACTCTTGTGCACAGCGACCAATATGACCCCTCACGAGCGGATGTTTTCATTTCCCAGGAAGTCCTCCTCGGGTACTTCGCTCCCGGATTGGCTGATGTCCCCGGGACCCGTCCTGCTTCGGAAGGATGTCCGGACCCATAAGGCAGATCCCTTGGTCGAGGAGGTCCAATTGCTCCATGCTAATCCCCAATATGCTTATGTAGCGTACCCTGATGGGCGGGAGGACACGGTTTCTGTCCGTGACTTGGCACCCGCGGGTGCCCCGGAGGTCACCACGTCCTTCCGCCCCACGGTCCCTGGTGTCGTCCATTCGGAGACTGCTACGCCTCTTCCTCCCTCAGTCCCTGTCCCCAATGTAGTGCGCCCAGAGCCTGTTGCAGCCCCCCACCCCCCAGCTCCGGTTCCCACTGTTCCCCATACGCCACCAGGGCCACAGCTCATTCCTCTCGCCCCTATGTACAGCTCGCTTGAGTCGCCGGAGCCGTCGCCACGCAGTACCCGACGACTGGACGGGACGACGGATCGGTCCGCTTCACACCACCCAGCGCCTTCTCTCGACGCTCATTGTACGGAGCCTGGGCTGACATCGCTCCCTGCTCGGACGACTCTGCGACCTGCACTACGACGATCGCGACGACGGATCAAGCCACCGGTTCGTCTGGACTTGTGATATTGTTTCCGCTTCACCCCCGTGTTGTTTTTTTAAAAGGAAGGGGTGAATGTGGTGGACCTCAGTTGTGCCTTTGTCCTATATGGACCACCGTTGTGTGTGTTTGTCATACCTGGACACATCCCCTTCCAGTTTGGTTCCTCCCCTCAGCACCTAGTATAAAGGTGGCTGTCTCCTCCCCCTTGTTCAGTCCAGGTCGGTTAATTGTTGGGATCTGCTCCTGATTCTGTTGTGAATAAAAGCCTACACTTATATTGGCATATCGGTAGTCTTTCGCCTTATTGATAGCGCATCACACAGCCCGCACTCTCAATCACAGCCCGCACTCTCAATCACAGCCCGCACTCTCAAGCACAGCCCGCACTCTCAATCACAGCCCGCACTCTCAATCACAGCCCGCACTCTCAATCACAGCCCGCACTCTCAATCACAGCCCGCACTCTCAATCACAGCCCGCACTCTCAATCACAGCCCGCACTCTCAACCACAGCCCGCACTCTCAATCACAGCCCGCACTCTCAATCACAGCCCGCACTCTCAATCACAGCCCGCACTCTCAATCAGAGCACACACTATGAACTAACAAACATGGGAACATAGGAAATAGGAGCAGGAATAGATCATTCAGCCCATCAAACTGGCTCTCCCATTCAATAAGACTGTGGCTGATCCTCTATCTCAATGTTATGCTCCTATGCTCACCCTCTGATGCCTTTAGAGTCCAGAAATCTATTTATTTCCTTCTTCAATATATTCAGTTATTTGGCCTCCACAGTCTTCTTGACTGAGAATTCCACAGGTTTACCACCCTCCAAGAGAAAACATTTCTCCTCATCTCAGTCCCAAATGCCCTAACTCCTGTATCCTGAGTTTGTGACATCTTGTTCTACACCCACCCCCCAGCCAGAGGAATCTTCAACCATGCATATATTCTGTCCAGCTCTGCCAGAAGTTTATACATTTTGAAGAAGTGCCCTCTCATTCTTCCAAATTCCAGTGAATACAAGCCTAGTGGACCCAATCCCCTCTTACTCAACAATCTTGCCTTCCCAGGAATCAATCTGCTGAACCTTCTCTGCACTTCCTCCATGGTAAGTATGTCCTTTCTTAGATAAGGAGACCAAAACTACACACAATGTCCCAGGTGTGGTCTCACCAAGGTCCTGCACAGCAGCAGTTAGCATCCCGGTGGTATGCTTGCTTTCCGTGACTTGTGTAAAGGGCACCCAGGTCCCTTTGTACATCAATATTTCCCAATCTTTCACCATTTAAATAATACTCTGCCATTCTGTTTCTCTGTCTAAAATGGATAACTTCACATTTATCCATGTTATACTTCATCTGTCACAAGTTTGCTCACTCACTCAACTTGTCTAGATCACCTTAAAGATTCTAAACATCCTCCTCACCACTCACATTCCTACCAAGCAAACTTGAAAATATTAGATTTGGTTCCCTCATCCAAATGATTGATATATATTCTGAATAGCTGGAGCCCCAACCTAAATATTGATTTTGATTTGATTTGATTTGATTTATTATTGTCACATGTATTAGTATACAGTGAAAAGTATTGTTTCTTGCATGCCATACAGACAAAGAATGCCGTACATAGAGAAGGAAAGGAGGGGATGCAGAATGTAGTGTTACAGTCACAGCTAGGGGGTAGAGAAAGATCAACTTAGTGCGAGGTAGGTCCATTCAAAAATCTGACGGCAGCATGGAAGAAGCTGTTCTTGAGTCGGTTGTACATGACCTCAGACTTTTGTATCTTTTTCCCAACGGAAGAAGGTGGAAGAGAGAATGTATTGAATACCCAGTTCCCAGCCTTGATCACCCTGCATGTCTTTGTAATTGCAATCACATTATGCCCAGGCTGCTAATTTGCTATTTTATACTGAATGCTCTGAGCATTCGGATACAGTGCTTTTAGTCTTGCCTTTTTAATGTTTTTACATTTTTTTTGTACTATGGCCCTATTTGCTACTAGCCCTTGTCTCCTCTATCTTCCACTTTTGTTTTATACTTTCCTGCCTTTCTTTTCTATCTTTCTTCCGCTCTCTTGTGTCTCCCTGCTCAGGTTGCCACCCTATTGTCTCTTTACCGTAACTGTTAATATCTGTTGGAAAAATAATAGAGCAGCTTATCTTTTACCTTCAGCAAGTTTATTCTGCACCCAACTGGGCAGAGGTACAAACTCCATATAATTCCCCAACAGCTGTGCCCATTTATATTCTTTTGGATGTTGAGCCAATAAGCATTGCCTGCATTTAGTAAGGCGATTAGTTAAACTATGTAATTGTCAAAGCAGGCGCTTGCTGACATATGACACACTGACACTGCCACTTTAATTTAAACCCTCCCCAACAGCACTAGCGAAAACCCCTGTGAGTGTATTGGTCCTGATGCTGCTGGGGTGCAACCCCCCCAGCTTGTACAGGCCCCATCACCCCCAGAATCAGTCCCAATGCCTCAGGAATCTGAGCCCCTCCTCCCATGCCATCTGCGCAGCCACAAATTCAATTGGTCAATTCTCCTATTCCTGCTCTCGTTAGCAAGTGGTACTGGGAGTAATCCTGCAATTACTACCTGTGAGGTCCTAGCTCCCTATATCTGGCATCCAAAACCTCATCCCTCTTCATACCCTTGCCGTTTTGCTGATGTGGACCACAACCTCTGGCTGCTCACCCTCCCCCTTCTGGATGTCTTTCAACCGCTCAGTGAAATCCCTGACCTTAGCACTCGGGTGGCACGGTGGCACAGTGGTTAGCACTGCTGCCTCACAGCGGCAAGGACCTGGGTTCGATTCCCGGCTTGGGTCACTATCTGTGGGGAGTCTGCACGTTCTCCCCGTGTCTACATGGGTTTCCTCCGGGTGCTCCGGTTTCCTCCCACAGTCTGAAAGATGTGTTGGTTAGGTACATTGGCCATGATAAATTCTCCCTCAGTGTACCCGAACAGGCACTGTAGTGTGGCAACTAGGGAATTTTCACAGTAACTTTATCACAGTGTCAATGGAAGCCTACTTGAGAAACTAATAAATAAAGTAAACTTCCTCTAGTTTAGTATATATTAAGGACAGTAGAAATATTCATCAGATCCGACTTACCCGTGCTGCTGCTCTTCTCTCTGAGGAAAGGTAGGGGATGAAAGGATCACCACATTCCCTCCTCAACGAACTCCCTCCATCACACTGTACTGCAGTCCAAAGGCAGACTCCGGTGCCGCCAAGGTCAGCGCTTCAAGATATCAGGCTTTTATTTCTTTAAACAGCTATCTAGAAGGTACATAAAAACACACAATTTGTGGAAGGCATTCACAGGCTTTCAGCATTAGGGGAGGCGATGACTTAGTGGTATTATCGCTAAACTATCAACCCAGAAACTCAGCTAATGTTGTGGGGACCTGGGTTCGAATCCTGCCATGGCAGCTGGTGGAATTTGAATTCAATTTTAAAAATCTGGAATTAAGAAGCTACTGATGACCATGAAACCATTGTCGATTGTCAGAAAAATCCATCTGGTTCACTAATGTCCATTAGGGAAGGAAATCTGCCGTCCTTACCTGGTCTGGCCTACCTGTGACTCCAGGGCCACAGCAATGTGGTTGACTCTCAACTGCCCTCGGGCAACTAGGGATGGGCAATAAATGCTGGCCAACCAGTGACACCCATGTCCCACAAACGAATTTTTTAAAAATTTCACACAGTTCACGAAACAAATGACAAAAAAAACTTGACAAATGGGAAATTTGAGACAAACTACTCCTGCTAAGTATCAACTCAAGAAGCTGAATCAGAACCCACACTCTCAATCCGAACCCATGCTCTCAATCCGAACCCATACTCTGAATCACAGCACATACTCTCAATCAGAGCTTGCACTCTGAATTAGAACTCACCCTCTCAATCAGAGCTCACACTCTCAATCAGAGCCAAAGAGAAAAGTCTCCAATCTAGCGTCCTAACTGAGGTTTCTCATCCCTGGAACAATTCTTGTAAACTGCTTCTGCACTTTCGCCAATGCGCTCACATCCTCCCTATAGTGGCACCCAGAACTGTACACAATGTTCCAGCTGAGTTCTAACTCATCTTGTATAAGGATTGTATAACCCCCTTGCTATTGTACTCTATGCCCCCATTAATAAAGCCCAGAATACTATATACTGTATTCACAACTCTCTCCACCTGTCCTGCCACCTTCAATGATCTATACACATATATACCCAGCTCCCTCTGTGCCTGTGCCCATTATTGTCTCTCCATGTTCTTCCTACCAACATGATCACCTCACACTTCTCTGCATTGAACTCCATCTGCCACCCATCTGCCCACCGCAACAACTTGTCTGTGCCACCTGCACTGGCCTCTTGAAAGTTTACATTAATTACAAGTTTTGTATCATCAACAAATTTTGAAATTATCCCCTGCACATCAAGAACTAGATCATTTCTATCAGGAAAGGCAAGGGTCCCAATTGAGACTTTGATCAGTTCCTGGTAAGTCCCATAACGGTTTACAGTATTACAGAGTTACAGAAACCCCTCGGGTCCATGAACAGGAGCTGCACATTGTAGTTCATGTCATGCACATGGTGGAAGTAACACTTGGGCCTCTTTGTCGACCTCCTCGTGTACTCCTGACAGAAGACACAGATGTGAGTCTTGCCCATGTCCCACCATAACCTCAAGGTGGGGAGCACCCTCCCTCCTCACCCCCAAACCCCCCCCCTCCCCCCCGCTTCCTTCTCCAGACAGCCCAGAAATGGCGGAACGAGTCCAGGAACCACCCGTCCTCCCCCAGAAATCGAGGGTCGGAGAAAGAGTTGCTTGATCTGGAATCACGTCGCAGTCAGCCCAATGAGGACCCAGCGCTGCAGTCGATGTATCGAGCTGAGAAGGGCCTGCTAAGGTCTAGACCGCCGCTTCTACTCACAGGTAAAAAGGAAAGGGGTCTGTCAGCAGACCCCTGTGTTGCTGACCAATGTAAGAAGTCTCACAACACCAGGTTAAAGTCCAACGGGTTTATTTGGTAGCAAATACCATAAGCTTTCGGAGCGCTGCCCCTTCGTCAGATGGAGTCCATCTGACGAAGGAGCTGTGCTCCGAAAGCTTATGGTATTTGCTACCAAATAAACCCGTTGGACTTTAACCTGGTGTTGTGAGACTTCTTACTGTGCTTACCCCAGTCTAACGCCGGCATCTCCACATCATTGCTGATCAATGGCAGCTCCCTTGCCTCAGTTCCGGAGGGCATCTGGACCCACACCCGAGATTTTTATTCTGCCCTTTTTCCTCCAGATACTGGATCCGGAATCAGGATGCTTTTGCGAGAGGATCTTCTGCAGGTTGGCTTGGAGGAAGCCAGAGGGCTTGATGCCCGTATCAGTGTGGGCAGTTGATTGGCACCCTCCACAACCCTTCCAATGCCAAGATGCCGGGGTGGACAGGCTGACCATTCAGTTGTTCAGGGTGTTTTGGAGGAAGGCAGCATTCAACTGCAGGGCACCAGTGGCCTTGCATCACGAGAGGGACACTCTCCAGTAACAATGCTCTCTTCCAGAGCCTCCGTGTAGTCATTCCCCAGGATGTCCATGCTGCCAAACATGGGGCTTCGCTACCGCCTTAAAAATTGGTGGTGTGTCTCTCTCCTCAGCATGGATTACAGGATCTTTGCCAAGGTGATGTCTTCTAGCCTTGGCATTATGCTGGACCACATGATCCACCTTGACCAGTCCTACATGGTCCTTGGGCGAACCATCTTCAATAACATCCACCTGGTTTCAGGTTGTTAAAGTGCCAGAACGTGGACCCCACCCGGGGCCAATGTGGAACGAGTTTCATCCTCACGAGATGTTGATCCGAGCACAGTACCTGCTGCACAGAAGCTGCCGGAACACAGGACACACGTATGCCTCCAAAACATAAAGGCGATCGAGATTTGACACTCTAACTCCAAGTGTCATGAAGGTGAGAGCCTGGAGTCAGGATGGAGCTGTCGGCAGATGTCCACCAAGCCAAAGGACACGACAAGGTTCCTCAAATTCTCCGCCACTAGCGAATGGCGAGAGGCATGGAGGCAGTCTCTGGCTCTGAGGGTGCGACTGAAATCTCCTCCTAAGGACGATGCGTTCACGTTGATGGGGCTGAGATGTGTTAACACTTTGCCAAAGAAAGTTGCTCGCTGCTGGCCAGCTAGGGGAGTGTAGACAGTCACACAGTGAAACACCGCACCTCAGTGAACCATGAGGTGCAGCAATCAGCCTGGTACAGGCTCCTTGACCACCGCCCCCCCTTTCCTCTACATCTCTGGAACTTTTCGGAGGCCTATAGAAAACTCCCAACACGGTGACCTCTCCTTTCCTGTTTCTAACCTCAGCCCATACTACCTCAGTAGACGAGTCCTCATCAAACGTCCTTTCTGCCACCGTAATACTGTCCTTGACTAACAATGCCACACCTCCACCTCTTTAACCACCTTCCCTGCTCTTACTGAAACATCTAAACCCCGGAACCTGCAACAACCATTCCTGTCCCTGTTCTATCCATGTCTCCGAGATGGCCACAACATCGAAATCCCAGGTACCAACCCATGCTGCAAGTTCACCCACCTTATTCCGGATGCTCCTGGCATTGAAGTATACACACTTCAAACCGCCTTCCTGCCTGCCAGTACACTCCTGCGACTCTGAAACCTCATCCATGACCTCACTACTCTCAACCTCCTGTACACCGGAGCTACAATTCAGGTACCCACCCCCCTGCTGAATTAGTTTAAACCCTCCCGAAGAGCATTAGCAAATTTCCCCCCCAGGATATTGGTACCCCTCTGGTTCAGGTATAGACCATCTCGTTTGTAGAGGTCCCACCTACCCCAGAATGAGCCCCAATTGTCCAGATATCTAAATCCCTCCCTCCTGCACCATCCCTGTAGCCACGTGTTCAATTGCTCTCTCTCCCTATTCCTCTCCTCACTATCACGTGGCACGGGTAACAAACCAGAGATAACAACTCTGTTTGTTCTGGCCCTAAGCTTCCACCCTAACTCCCTGAATTTCTGCCTTACATCCCCATCCCTTTTCCTGCCTATGTCTTGGGTGCCTATGTGAACCACGACTTGGGGCTGGTCCCCCTCCCCCTTAAGGATCCTGAAAACACGATCCAAGACATCATGGACCCTGGCACCTGGGAGGCAACTCACCAACCGCGAGTCCCTCTCGTTCCCGCAGAATCTCCTATCTATCCCCCTAACTATGGAGTCCCCAATAACTAATGCTCCACTCCTCTCCCCCCTTCCCTTCTGAGCAACAAGGACAGACTCTGTGCCAGAGACCTGTACCCCATGGCTTACCCCTGATGGCTTACCCCATATACTTCCTATTGCTGAGGACAAAAAAGTTCTGGAACATGTGTTGTGCCTCTCTGCTGCCTTTGATGTTGAGGCTGGCTCTGGTTATCTACACGAAAGAAACATTGTGCTACCTCCACCAGTCACCTTTCAGTGCTCAAAGAGTGAGGAGACACCTGTGTCCCTCCACGCCTTCAGGGGTCTGGTGAGGAAGCCATTCAGCTAGCGCCACTCATTCCAGGGCATGCCCTTGGTAATAGGCGTGGACGAACCAGGCAAGCAGCACCAGCACTGACCAGTGGTCAAGAGCCACTGGACTCGATTTTGGTGACCTCTGTTCAGAAACAGTGGGAGTGTAACAGAGGTTCACCAGACTAATCCCTGGGATGGCAGGATTGTCTTATGAGGAGAGATTGAGGAAACTGGGTCTGTATCCTCTAGAATTTTGAAGAATGAACGCTGATCTCACTGAAACTTACAAAATCCTTACAGAGTGCGACAGGACAGATTTGAATAGGATGTTTCCCTTGGTTGGCGAGCCTCGAACCAGGGGACAAAGTCTCAGGATAAAGGGGCAGGCCATTTAAGACTGAGCTGAGGAGGAATTTCTTCACTCAAGTGGGAGGTGAATCTTCTCTAACCCAGTGGAAACTCAGTTATTTAGTACGTTCAAACCAGAAATCAATACATTTCTGGATACTAATGACAGCTAAGGAAATGGGGATCGAGGAGAAAATGGCATTGAGGTAGATGATGTCGATCAAGGGTGGGTTGAATGGCGGAGTGGGTTGAACAGGCTAAATGGCCTACCCCTGCTCCTATGGGCTAATCAAGAACGCTGTGCTGCCTCATTGTCTGGCCTGGGAGCAGCTGAAGCTGCCTAGGTGAAGATTGAACTTTTAACCTCACAAGATCTTTGGGGGAGGGGTGTGGCTGGGGCTCTCCAGCTGCGCCAGGTGAAGACACTTCCTTCCCAACTCCGGAAATAAGAAAAGGAACAAAAATATCCATAGCATCTGTGAGCTCCCTCCCAGTTTGCTTTGTCTCCTTCTCCCTCCTATTTTTACTGCAAAGACCTCATCACTTCCACCTTTAATCTTCTCAATGTCATTGCCATTAAATCAACCCAAGAACAAAGGATGGGTTTGGCTCTTGGATCTCAGTGTGACACCGCCTTGGTCAGCAGCAGGACCTTGCAGAAGTAGCAGTTATTTCCACTCCTGCTGCTTCTGTGGCCCTCATACCATTCAAACTAATCAGAAAAAACCTTGGCAGAAAGAGCTACGCCCACCCCAACATGCATATAGAAGCTTGCATTAAGGCTATGGCGAGTCCCTCAGCCATTGTTGCAGCCTTTGGGGATCACCATTGCTGCCAATGGACCCAGTGGGGTTGAGTGTTGAACACAAGGGAGCCACTTACCGTGACTCCTGGATGTTGTCGGAACGATGAGCAATGTTCTGCCTGCAAAGAAATGAGGGATGTGAGAAAAAAAACGTCCTGGTCACCAAAATAAGCAAGTGCCGCAAATGGCACCTCCGCATCCCACCCCCGCCACCCCCATCCTAAACCCCGCAAAGTAACTTAACACAAGTGGCAAGCACCATCTCAGCTACCAGTCCGGTCAAGGGAGAACGTCTGCCTGCAAGGAAGGTGTAAGACTAAAAACATTCAGGTGTGTTTCCCAGGACAGACCTCCCCAGTACCCTGAGTCCATGTGTTACCCCTGAGCCTGCCCTCGCGTCTAAGTCTGGTCCTGAGTTTGCTCTCATGACCGCGTATGAACCCAAGCCAACATTATTGTCTGAGTGTGACCCCAAAGCTTCCATCATGTCCAAATGTGATCCCAAGACCACCATAGTGCCCAAACATGACCCTGATCCTGCCAGAATTTCCGAGTGTGACCCTAAGCCCACCATCCTGTCTGCGCATAACCTCAAGTCCCTCTTCGTGTCCGAGCCTGACCTCAGTACTGCCATCATGTCCAAGCGTGATCTCAGGCCCACCATTGTGTCGGAGTGTGATCTTGAGCCTAACATCGTGTCCAGGCTTGACCGCAAACCCGCCATCATAAGTTTAAGTTTATTTATTAGTGTCACAAGTAGGCTTACATTAACACTGCAATGAAGTTACTGTGAAAATTCCCTAGTCGCCACACTCCGGTGCCTGTTCGGGTACACTGAGGGAGAATTTAGCATCGCCAATGCACCTAACCGGCACATCTTTTGGACGGTGGGAGGAAACCAGAGCACCCGGAGGAAACCCACACAGACATGGGGAGAACGCACAGTGACCAAAGCCGGGT
Organism: Mustelus asterias; assembly: GCF_964213995.1. Taxonomy (NCBI): domain Eukaryota; kingdom Metazoa; phylum Chordata; class Chondrichthyes; order Carcharhiniformes; family Triakidae; genus Mustelus; species Mustelus asterias. The sequence continues at coordinate 15,640,774 of NC_135802.1, forward strand.
CTGAGAGTGACCCCAAGCCCACCATCATACCCAAGTGTGACCTCAAGCCCTCCATTGTCTCTGAGTGTGACCCCCAAGCCAGCCATTATGTCCAAATGTGACCCCCTACCCTGCTATCGTGTCTGGGTGTGACCCCAAGACCGCTATTGAATCCAAATGTGATCGCAACCCTGTCATGGTGTCCGTGCACGGCCCAAGCCTCTCAGCATGTCCTGGTGTGACCCTAAGCCCACGCTCACATCTGAATGTGACCCCGGGCCCATCATCTTGACTGAATGTGACTCTGAGGCCACTGGAATGCCCAGAAGTGACCCTAGGCCACCAAAATGTCCAAATCAGTCGCCAAATCCACTATCATGTCCGAGTGTGACCCCAAGTTCACCACTTAAGTCCGAGTCTGATCCCAGCCCTGCCATTGTGTCTGGTTGCGGCCCCAAGACTGCTATCATGTCCAAGTGTGATCCCCAGATCACCATTGAGTCAGAGTGTGATGTCAATCCTGCAATCATGTCTGGGTGTGACCACTGAGCCCACCATCTTGTCCAAATGTGACCCTGAGTCCACCTTTATGTCCTTGTGTGACACCATGCGCACCGTATCCAAGTGTGAACCTGAACTCACCATCATCTCCAAGTGTGACTTTGAGCTTGCCATTGTGTCCTCGAGCTCACCATCATTTCCAAGTGTGCAAATGAACTTGCCATCGTGTCCAAGTGTGATCTCGAGCACACCATCATGTCCGAGCATGGCCCAAACCCATCGACATGACCTTTTGTGACCCCAAGTCCATTATTATATTCGAATGTGACCCCGGCCCATCATCACATCTGAATGTGACCCTGAGGCCACTGTCATGTCCAAATGTGACCACAATCTAATTGTCATGTCCCAGTGTGACTCCGAAACCACGATCATGTCCCAGTGTGACTCCGAAACCACGATCATGTCCCAGTGTGACTCCGAAACCACGATCATGTCCCAGTGTGACTCCGAAACCACGATCATGTCCCAGTGTGACCCCAAGCCCACCATTGCCTCTGAGTGTGACCCCGACACCACCATCGTGTCCCAGTGTTACCGAGAGCTCACCATCATGTCCAAGAGTAACTTTGAGACAGGCATCATGTCCAAGTGTGACCCTGAGCCCATCGTCATGACTCAGTGTGACCCCGAGCCCACCGTCATGTCTGAGTGTGACCCCCCCAAGCGCACCATGTTAACGTGTGCCTCTGAGTCCATCACCATGTCTGAACATAACCCCAAGCCCACCATCGTGTCCGAATGTGACTTTGAAACTGCCAATGTGTCCGAGTGATCTTGAGAACGCCAGTGTCCAAGTGTGACTTTGAGATCACCACTGCGTCCATGTGACCTTGAGATCACTATTGCGTCCGTGTGAGCTTCAGACAGTCATTGCATCCGTGTGACCTCGAGAGCACCACTGCGTCCAAGCCAGAGACCAACATAAAATCCGAAAGCGACCTCAATTCTGACATCATTTCCAAATGTCAAATCCAGCCCGCCATCTTGTTCAAGCGTGATCCCCAAACTCACATCGTATTTGTGTGTGACCCTGAGACCACCATCGTGTCCGAGTGTGACCCCGAGCCCATCACGTCCGAGTGTGACCCCGAGCCTATCGTGTCTGAGTGTGACCCCGAGCCCATCGTGTCCGAGTGTGACCCCGAGCCTATCGTGTCCGAGTGTGACCCTGAGCCCATTGTGTCCGAGTGTGACCCCGAGCCCATCACGTCCGAGTGTGACCCCGAGCCCATTGTGTCCGAGTGTGACCCCGAGCCCATCACGTCCGAGTGTGACCCCGAGCCCATCGTGTCCGAGTGTGACCCCGAGCCCATCGTGTCCGAGTGTGACCCTGAGCCCATTGTGTCCGAGTGTGACCCCGAGCCCATCATGTCTGAGTGTGACCCCGAGCCTATCGTGTCCGAGTGTGACCCTGAGCCCATCGTGTCAGAGTGTGACCCCGAGCCCATCATGTCCAAGTGTGAACCCAGCCCACCATCACGTTCGAGTGTGACCCTGAGTACATCGTGTCCGAGTTTGACCCCGAGCCCATCGTGTCCGAGTTTGACCCCGAGCCCATCGTGTCCGAGTTTGACCCCGAGCCCATCGTGTCCGAGTGTGATCCCGAGCCCATCGTGTCAGAGTGTGACCCCGAGCCCATCGTGTCAGAGTGTGACCCCGAGCCTATCGTGTCCGAGTGTGACCCCGAGCCCATCATGTCCAAGTGTGACCCCAGCCCACCATCACGTTCGAGTGTGACCCTGAGTACATCGTGTCCGAGTGTGACCCCGAGCCCATCGTGTCCGAGTGTGACCCCGAGCCCATCGTGTCCGAGTGTGACCCCGAGCCCATCGTGTCCAAGTGTGACCCCGAGCCCATCGTGTCCAAGTGTTACCCCAGCCCACCATCACGTTCGAGTGTGACCCTGAGTACATCGTGTCAGAGTGTGAACCCGAGCCCATCGTGTCCGAGTGTGACCCCGAGCCCATCGTGTCTGAGTGTGACCCCGAGACCACCATCGTGTCCAAGTGTGACCCCGAGCCCATCGTGTCCAAGTGTGACCCCGAGACTATCATCGTGTCTGAGTGTGACCCCGAGCCCAACGTGTCCGAGTGTGGCCCCGAGCCCATCGTGTCCAAGTGTGACCCCGAGCCCATCGTCTTTCCATTGCCTTTGAAACCGCCAATGCCCTGAGTGATCTTAAGACCTCCCATGTCCAAGTGTGACCTCGAGACTGCCATTGCATCCGTGTGACCTTGAGATCACTATTGCGTCCATGTGACCTTGAGATCACTATTGCGTCCATGTGAGCTTCAGACAGTCATTGCATCCGTGTGACCTCGAGAGCACCACTGCGTCCAAGCCAGAGACCAACATAAAATCCGAAAGCGGCCTCAATCCTGACATCATTTCCAAATGTCAAATCCAGCCCGCCATCTTGTTCAAGCGTGATCCCCAAACTCACATCGTATTTGTGTGTGACCCTGAGACCACCATCGTGTCCGAGTGTGACCCCGAGCCCATCATGTCCGAATGTGACCCTGAGACCACCATCGTGTCCGAGTGTGACCCCGAGCCCATCGTGTTCAAGTGTGACCCTGAGACCATCGAGTCCGAGTGTGACCCTGAGCCCATCATGTCCAGGTGTGACCCCAAGCCCATCGTGTCCGAGTGTGACCCCGAGCCCATCGTGTTCAAGTGTGACCCTGAGACCACCATCGTGTCCGAGTGTGACCCCGAGCCCATCGTGTTCAAGTGTGACCCTGAGACCATCGTGTCCGAGTGTGACCCTGAGCCCATCATGTCCAGGTGTGACCCCGAGCCCATCGTGTCCGAGTGTGACCCCGAGCCCACAATTGTGCCTGAGTGTGACAAGACAGCCAACGTGTCCACGTGTGACAAGGACACCATTGTCTCCTTTGTGACTCTGAACCCACCATAGTGTCCAAGTGACCTCAAGACCGCCGTTGTGTGCAAGTGGCCTCGAGAACGCCATAGTGTCCAAGTGATGTTCAGACCGTCAGAGTGTCTGAGTGACCTCTAGATCGCCATAGTGTCCAAGTGACCACGAGACCGCCATAGTGTCCAAGTGACCTTGTAACCGCCATAATGTCCAGGTCTGAGCCCAACATAAAATCCAAAAATGACCTGAATCCTGACATCTTGTCCAAATGTGATCCCCAAGCCCACCATCGTGTCCGTGTGTGACCCTGAGACCACCATGTACGAGTGCGACCCCCGAGCTCACCATCGTGTCCGAGCGTGATCCCGAAACCACCATCGTGTCCGTGTGTGACCCTGAGTCCACCATCGTGTCCAAGTGCGACCCCGTGACCACCATCGTGTCCGAGTGTGACCCCGAACCCACCATCGTATCCGAGTGTGACCCCGAGTCCATCGTGTCCGAGTGTGACCCTGAGCCCATCAACGTGTCCGAGTGTGACCCCGAGCCCATCATCGTGTCCGAGTGTGACCCTGAGCCCGTCGTATCCAAGTGTACCCTGCAGACTGCCATTGTGTTCGTGTGACCTCGTCACTGCCAACACATCCAAGCGTGACATCAAGACTGCGATAGTGTCCAAGTGTGACCTCAAGATCGCCATTGTGTCCATGTGCGACATGGAGCCCACCATGTCTGAATGTGACCTCGAGACCTCAATTGTATCCAAGCTTGGACTTGAGCCCAACGTCGTGTCCACCTGTGACCCCCAAGACCTCCATCATATCCAACTGTGACCTCAAGATCTCCAGTCTGTCCCAGCCTGAGCCAGAGCCCAACATAATGTCCCAAAGTGACCTCAATTCTGACATTATGTCCAAACATGATATCCAGCCTGCCCTTGTGTCCAAGCGTGACCCAGGGTCCACCATCAGTCTGAGCATGACCCCAGTGAACCAACATGTCCACCTGTGGCCCTGAGGCCACCATAGTGTCTGAGTGTGACCCTGAGACCACCATCGTGTCCGAGTGTGACCCCAAGCCCATCGTGTCCGAGTGTGACCCTGAGACCACCATCGTGTCCGAGTGTGACCCCAAGCCCATCGTGTCCTGAGTGTGACCCCGAGCTCATCATGTCCAAGTGTGACCCCGAACCAATCGTGTCCGAGTGTGACCCCGAGCCCATCGTGTCCGGGTGTGACCCCGAGCCCATCGTGTCCAAGTGTGACCCCGAGCCCATCGTGTCCGAGTGTGACCCCGAGCCCATCGTGTCCGACTTTGACCCCGAGCCCACCATCATGTCCGAGTGTGACCCCGAGCCCATCGTGTCTGAGTGTGACCCTGAGCCCATCGTGTCCGAGTGTGACCCCGAGCCCATCGTGTCCGAGTGTGACCCCGAGCCCAACGTGTCCAAGTGTGACTCTGAGCCCATCGTGTCCGAGTGTGACCCCGAGCCCATCGTGTCCGAGTGTGACCCCGAGCCCACCATTGAGTCCGAGTGTGACCCCGAGCCCATCGTGTCCAAGTGTGACCCCGAGCCCATCGTGTCCGAGTGTGACCCCGAGCCCATCGTGGCCGAGTGTGACCCTGAGCCCATCGTGTCCGAGTGTGACCCCGAGCCCATCGTGTCCGAGTGTCACCCCGAGCCCACCATTGCGTCCGAGTGTGACCCCGAGCCCATCGTGTCCGAGTGTGACCCCGAGCCCATCGTGTCCGAGTGTGACCCCGAGCCCACAATTGTGCCTGAGTGTGACAAGACAGCCAACATGTCCAAGTGTGACACCAAGGATACCATTGTCTCCTTTGTGACTCTGAACCTACCAGAGTGTCCAAGTGACCTCAAGACCGCCAACATATCCAAGTGACCACGAGACCTTCATCGTGTCCAAGTGACCTAAAGACCGCCATTGTGTCCAAGCGGCCTCAAGACTGCCATTGTGTCCAAGTGACCTCGAGACTGCCATTGTGTCCAAGTGATCTCAAGACCACCATTGTGTCCAAGAGATCTGGAGACCGCCATAGTCGCCAAGTGACCTCAAGACTGCCATAGTATCCAAGAGACCTGGAGACCACCATAGTGTCCAAGTGACCTCAAGACCGCCGGTGTGCAAGTGACCTCGAGAACGCTATAGTGTCCAAGTGACCTCCAGACTGCCATAGTGTCCAAGTGACCTTCAGACCTCCATAGTGTCCAAGTGACCTCAAGACTGCCATTGTGTCCAAGTGACCACGAGACCTCCATAGTGTCCAAGTGACCTTCAGACTGCCATTGTGTCCAAGTGACCACGAGACCTCCATAGTGTCCAAGTGACCTCAAGACTGCCATTGTGTCCAAGTGACCACGAGACCTCCATAGTGTCCAAGTGACGTCCTGACTGCCATAGTGTCCAAGTGACCTTCAGGCCTCGATAGTGTCCAAGTGACCTCAAGACTGCCATAGTGTCCAAGTGACCTTCAGATCGCCATCATGTCCAAGTGACCTCAAGTTTGCCATAGTGTCCAAGTGACCACGAGACCTCCATTGTGTCCAAGTAACCTCCAGACTGCCATAGTGTCCAAGTGACCTCAAGACTGCCATAGTATCCAAGAGACCTGGAGATCACCATAGTATCCAAGTGACCTCAAGACCGCCATTGCGTGCAAGTGACCTCGAGAATGCCATAGTGTCCAAGTGACCTCCAGACCGCCAAAGTGTCCAAGTGACCTTCAGACCTCCATAGTGTCCAAGTGACCTCAAGATTGCCATAGTGTCCAAGTGACCACGAGACCTCCATTGTGTCCAAGTAACCTCCAGACTGCCATAGTGTCCAAGTGACCTCAAGACTGCCATACTATCCAAGAGACCTCGAGAACGCCATAGTGTCCAAGTGACCACGAGACCTCCATTGTGTCCAAGTGACCTCCAGACTGCCATAGTGTCCAAGTGACCTCCAGACTGCCAAAGTGTCCAAGTGACCTTCAGATCGCCATCATGTCCAAGTGACCTCAAGATTGCCAAAGTGTCCAAGTGACCACGAGACCTCCATAGTGTCCAAGTGACCTCCAGACCGCCATAGTGTCCAAGTGACCTTCAGACCGCCATCGTGTCCAAGTGACCTCAAGATTGCTATAGTGTCCAAGTGACCACGAGACCTCCATAGTGTCCAAGTGACCTTCCGACCGCCAGTGTCCAAGTGACCTTCAGACCATCATAGTGTCCAAGTGACCACAAGACCGCCATAGTGTCCAAGTGACCTTCAGACCGCCAGTGTCCAAGTGACCTTCAGACCGTCATAGTGTCCAAGTGACCACAAGACTGCCATAGTGTCCAAGTGACCTTGTAACCGCCATAATGTCCAGGTCAGAGCCCAACATAAAATCCAAAAATGACCTGAATCCTGACATCATGTCCAAATATGATCCCCAAGCCCACCATCGTGTCCGTGTGTGACCCTGAGACCACCATCGTGTCCGTGTGTGACCCTGAGACCACCATCATGGCCGAGTGTGACCCTGAGACCACCATCATGTCCGAGTGTGACCCCAAGCCCATCGTGTCCTCATGTGACCCTGAGACCACCATCGTGTCCAAGTGTGACCCCGAGCCCATCATGTCCAAGTGTGACCCCGAGCCAACAATTGTGCCTGAGTGTGACCAGACAGCCAACATGTCCAAGTGTGACACCAAGGACACCATTGTCTCCTTTGTGACTCTGAACCCACCAGAGTGTCCAAGTGACCTCAAGACCGCCAACATATCCAAGTGACCACGAGACCTTCATCGTGTCCAAGTGACCTTAAGACCGCCATTGTGTCCAAGCGGCCTCAAGCCTGCCATTGTGTCCAAGCGGCCTCAAGACTGCCATTGTGTCCAAGTGATCTCAAGAACACCATTGTGTCCAAGAGATCTGGAGACCGCCATAGTCGCCAAGTGACCTCAAGACTGCCATAGTATCCAAGAGATCTGGAGACCACCATAGTGTCCAAGTGACCTCAAGACCGCCGGTGTGCAAGTGACCTCGAGAACGCTATAGTGTCCAAGTGACCTCCAGACTGCCATAGTGTCCAAGTGACCTTCAGATCGCCATCATGTCCAAGTGACCTCAAGACTGCCATAGTGTCCAAGTGACCTTCAGACCTCCATAGTGTCCAAGTGACCTCCAGACTGCCATAGTGTCCAAGTGACCTTCAGACCTCCATAGTGTCCAAGTGACCTTCAGACTGCCATAGTGTCCAAGTGACCTTCAGATCGCCAACATGTCCAAGTGACCTCAAGATTGCCATAGTGTCCAAGTGACCACGAGACCTCCATAGTGTCCAAGTGACCTTCAGACCGCCAGTGTCCAAGTGACATCTAGACCGCCATAGTGTCCAAGTGACCACAAGACCGCCATAGTGTCCAAGTGACCACAAGACCGTCATAGTGTCCAAGTAACCTCTAGACCGCCATAGTGTCCAAGTGACCTTCAGACCGTCATAGTGTCCAAGTGACCACAAGACTGCCATAGTGTCCAAGTGACCTTGTAACCGCCATAATGTCCAGGTCTGAGCCCAACATAAACTCCAAAAATGACCTGAATCCTGACATCTTGTCCAAATATGATCCCCAAGCCCACCATCGTGTCCGTGTGTGACCCTGAGACCACCATCGTGTCCGTGTGTGACCCTGAGACCACCATCGTGTCCGTGTGTGACCCTGAGACCACCATCGTGTCCGTGTGTGACCCTGAGACCACCATCATGGCCGAGTGTGACCCCAAGCCCATCGTGTCCTCATGTGACCCTGAGACCATCATCATGGCCGAGTGTGACCCCAAGCCCACTGTGTACGAGTGTATCCCCCGAGCCCACCATCACGTCCGTGTGTGATCCTGAGACCACCATCGTGTCCAAGTGTGACCCCCGAGCTCACCATCGTGTCCGAGTGTGACCCCAGCACACCATCATGTCCCAGTGTGACCCCCGAGCCCACCATCGTGTCCGAGTGTGACCCCGAGCCCACCATCGTGTCCGGGTGTGACCCCGAGCCCATTATCATGTCCGAGTGTGACCCTGAGTCCACCATTATGTCCGGGTGTGACCCCGAGCCCATTATCATGTCCGAGTGTGACCCTGAGCCCTTCGTGTCTGCGTGTGACCCTGAGACCACCATCATGGTCGAGTGTGAACCCGAGCCCATCGTGTCCGAGCGTGACCCCGAGCCCATTGTGCCCAAGTGTGACCCCGAGCCCAACGTGTCCGAGTGTGACCCCGAGCCCATCGTCTCCGAGTGTGACCCCGAGCCCATCGTGTCCAAGTGTGACCCCGAGCCCAACGTGCCCGAGTGTGACCCCGAGCCCATCGTGTCCAAGTGTGACCCCGAGCCCAACGTGTCCGAGTGTGACCCCGAGCCCATCGTCTCCGAGTGTGACCCCGAGCCCATCGTGTCCAAGTGTGACCCCGAGCCCAACGTGTCCGAGTGTCACCTCGAGCCCATCGTGTCCAAGTGTGACCCTGAGCCCAACGTGTCCGAGTGTGACCCCGAGCCCATTGTGTCCGAGTGTGACCCCGAGCCCATCGTGTTCGAGTGTGGCCCCGAGCCCATCGTGTCCGAGTGTGACCCAAGCCCACAATCGTGTCCAAGTGTGACCCACAAGCACACCATCGTGTCCGAGTGTGACCCCGAACCCTCCATCGTGTTCGGGTGACCCCCAAGCACACCATCGTGTCCGAGTGTGACCCTGAGCCCACCATCGTGTCCGAGTGTGACCCCGAGCCCATCGTGTCCGAGTGTGACTCCGAACCCACCGTCGTGTCCGAGTGTGACCCCGAGTCCAACATGTCCGAGTGTGTCCCCGAGTCCATCGTGTCCGAGTGTGACCCCGAGCCCAACGTGTCCAAGTGTGACCCTGAGCCCAACGTGTCCGAGTGTGACCCCGAGCCCATTGTGTCCGAGTGTGACCCCGAGCCCATCGTGTTCGAGTGTGGCCCCGAGCCCATCGTGTCCGAGTGTGACCCCGAGCCCATCGTGTTCGAGTGTGTCCCCGAGTCCATCGTGTCCGAGTGTGACCCCGAGCCCATCGTGTTCGAGTGTGTCCCCGAGTCCATCGTGTCCGAGTGTGACCCCGAGCCCATTGTGTCCGCGTGTGACCCCAAGCCCATCGTGTCCGAGTGTGTCCCCGAGCCCAACGTGTCCGAGTGTGTCCCCGAGCCCAACGTGTCCGAGTGTGACCCCGAGCCCATCATATCCGATTGTGACCCCAGGCCCATCGTATCCGAATGTGACCCCGAGCCCATCGTATCCGAGTGTGACCCCGGGCCCATCGTATCCGAGTGTGACCCTGAGCCCATCGTATCCGAGTGTGACCCTGAGCCCATCGTATCCGAGTGTGACCCTGAGCCCAATGTGTCCGAGTGTGACCCTGAGCCCATTGTGTCCGAGTGTGACCCCGAGCCCATCGTGTCCGAGTGTGACCCCAGCCCATCATCATGTCCGAGTGTGACCCAAGCCCACAATCGTGTCCGAGTGTGACCCCCAAGCACACCATCGTGTCCGAGTGTGACCCCGAGCCCTCCATCGTGTCCGGGTGTGACCCCGAGTCCAACATGTCCGAGTGTGTCCCCGAGTCCAACATGTCCGAGTGTGACCCCGAGCCCATCGTGTCCGAGTGTGTCCCCGAGTCCAACATGTCCGAGTGTGTCCCCGAGCCCATCGTGTCCGAGTGTGTCCCCGAGCCCAACGTGTCCGCGTGTGACCCCGAGCCCATCGTGTCCGAGTGTGACCCCAGGCCCATTGTATCCGAGTGTGACCCCGGGCCCATCGTATCCGAGTGTGACCCCGAGCCCAACGTGTCCGAGTGTGACCCCGAGCCCATCGTGTCTGAGTGTGTCCCCGAGCCCTACGTGTCCACGTGTGACCCCGAGCCCATCGTGTCTGAGTGTGTCCCCGAGCCCTACGTGTCCACGTGTGACCCCGAGCCCAACGTGTCCGCGTGACCCCGAGCCCATCGTGTTCAAGTGTGTCCCCGAGCCCATCGTGTCTGAGTGTGTCCCCGAGCCCTACGTGTCCACGTGTGACCCCGAGCCCATCGTGTCCGAGTGTGTCCCCGAGCCCATCGTGTCTGAGTGTGTCCACGAGCCCATCGTATCCGAGTGTGACCCCGGGCCCAACGTATCCGAGTGTGATCCCGAGCCCATCGTGTCCGCGTGTGACCCCAAGCCCAACATGTCCGAGTGTGATCCCGAGCCCATCGTGTCCGAGTGTGACCCCGGGCCCATCGTATCCGAGTTGATCCCGAGCCATCGTGTCCGAGTGTGACCCCGGGCCCATCGTGTCCGAGTGTGACCCCGAGCCCAACATGTCGGAGTGTCAACCCGAGCCCATTGTATCCGAGTGTGATCCCGAGCCCATTGTATCCGAGTTGATCCCGAGCCCATTGTATCCGAGTGTGATCCCGAGCCCATCGTGTCCGAGTGTGACTCCGAACCCACTGTCGTGTCCGAGTGTGACCCCAAGCCCATCGTGTCCGAGTGTGTCCCCGAGCCCAACGTGTCCGAGTGTGTCCCCGAGCCCAACGTGTCCGAGTGTGTCCCCGAGCCCAACGTGTCCGAGTGTGTCCCCGAGCCCATCGTGTCCGAGTGTCACCCCGAGCCCATCGTATCCGAGTGTGACCCCGAGCCCAATGTGTCCGAGTGTGACCCCAGGCCCATCGTATCCGCGTGTGACCCCGAGCCCATCGTATCCGAGTGTGACCCCGAGCCCATCGTATCCGAGTGTGACCCCGAGCCCAACGTGTCCGAGTGTGACCCTGAGCCCATCGTATCCGAGTGTGACCCCGAGCCCAATGTGTCCGAGTGTGACCCTGAGCCCATTGTGTCCGAGTGTGACCCCGAGCCCATCGTGTCCGAGTGTGACCCCAGCCCATCATCATGTCCGAGTGTGACCCAAGCCCACAATCGTGTCCGAGTGTGACCCCCAAGCACACCATCGTGTCCGAGTGTGACCCCGAGCCCTCCATCGTGTCCGGGTGTGACCCCGAGTCCAACATGTCCGAGTGTGTCCCCGAGTCCAACATGTCCGAGTGTGACCCCGAGCCCATCGTGTCCGAGTGTGACCCCGAGCCCATCGTGTCCGAGTGTGTCCCCGAGTCCAACATGTCCGAGTGTGTCCCCGAGCCCATCGTGTCCGAGTGTGTCCCCGAGCCCAACGTGTCCGCGTGTGACCCCGAGCCCATCGTGTCCGAGTGTGACCCCAGGCCCATTGTATCCGAGTGTGACCCCGGGCCCATCGTGTCCGCGTGTGACCCCGAGCCCATCGTGTCCGCGTGTGACCCCGAGCCCATCGTGTCCGAGTGTGACCCCGAGCCCATCGTGTCCGAGTGTGACCCCGGGCCCATCGTATCCGAGTGTGACCCCGAGCCCAACGTGTCCGCGTGTGACCCCGAGCCCATCGTGTCCGAGTGTGACCCCGAGCCCATCGTGTCTGAGTGTGTCCCCGAGCCCTACGTGTCCACGTGTGACCCCGAGCCCATCGTGTCTGAGTGTGTCCCCGAGCCCTACGTGTCCACGTGTGACCCCGAGCCCAACGTGTCCGCGTGACCCCGAGCCCATCGTGTTCAAGTGTGTCCCCGAGCCCATCGTGTCTGAGTGTGTCCCCGAGCCCTACGTGTCCACGTGTGACCCCGAGCCCATCGTGTCCGAGTGTGTCCCCGAGCCCATCGTGTCTGAGTGTGTCCACGAGCCCATCGTATCCGAGTGTGATCCCGAGCCCATTGTGTCCGAGTGTGATCCCGAGCCCATCGTGTCCGCGTGTGACCCCGGGCCCAACGTATCCGAGTGTGACCCCGAGCCATCGTGTCCGAGTGTGACCCCGGGCCCATCGTGTCCGAGTGTGACCCCGAGCCATCGTGTCCGAGTGTGATCCCGAGCCCATCGTGTCCGCGTGTGACCCCGGGCCCAACGTATCCGAGTGTGATCCCGAGCCATCGTGTCCGAGTGTGACCCCGGGCCCATCGTGTCCGAGTGTGACCCCGAGCCCAACATGTCGGAGTGTCAACCCGAGCCCATTGTATCCGAGTGTGATCCCGAGCCCATCGTGTCCGAGTGTGACTCCGAACCCACTGTCGTGTCCGAGTGTGACCCCGAGTCCAACATGTCCGAGTGTGTCCCCGAGCCCATCGTGTCCGAGTGTGTCCCCGAGCCCAACGTGTCCGAGTGTCACCCCGAGCCCATCGTGTCCGAGTGTCACCCCGAGCCCATCGTGTCCGAGTGTGTCCCCGAGCCCATCGTGTCCGAGTGTCACCCCGAGCCCATCGTGTCCGAGTGTGTCCCCGAGCCCATCGTGTCCGAGTGTCACCCCGAGCCCATCGTGTCCGAGTGTGTCCCCGAGCCCATCGTGTCCGAGTGTGTCCCCGAGCCCAACGTGTCCGTGTGTGACCCCAAGCCCATCGTGTCCACGTGTGACCCCGAGCCCATCGTGTCCGAGTGTGACCCCGAGCCCATCGTGTCCAAGTGTGTCCCCGAGCCCATCGTGTCCGAGTGTGACCCCGAGCCCATCGTGTCCAAGTGTGTCCCCGAGCCCAACGTGTCCGAGTGTGTCCCCGAGTCCAACATGTCCGAGTGTGATCCCGAGCCCATCGTGTCCGAGTGTGTCCCCGAGCCCAACGTGTCCGAGTGTGTCCCCGAGTCCAACATGTCCGAGTGTGATCCCGAGCCCATCGTGTCCGAGTGTGTCCCCGAGCCCAACATGTCCGCGTGTGACCCCAAGCCCAACATGTCCGAGTGTCACCCCGAGCCCAACGTGTCCGAGTGTCACCCCGAGCCCATCGTATCCGAGTGTGTCCCCGAGCCCATCGTGTCCGCGTGTGACCCCAAGCCCAACATGTCCGAGTGTCACCCCGAGCCCGACGTGTCCGAGTGTCACCCCGAGCCCATCGTATCCGAGTGTGACCCCGGGCCCATCGTATCCGAGTGTGACCCCAAGCTCAACGTGTCCGAGTGTCACCCCGAGCCCATCGTGTCCGAGTGTGACCCCGAGCCCATCGTGTCCGACTGGACCCCCGAGACCACCATCGTGTCCGAGTGTGACCCCAAGACGACCACCATGTCCAAGTGTGAACCCAAGCCCAACCTCATGTTGAGTGTGACCCTGAGCCCGTCGTACCCAAGTGTACCCTGCAGACTGCCATTGTGTTCGTGTGACCTCGTCACTGCCAACACATCCAAGCGTGACATCAAGACTGCGATAGTGTCCAAGTGTGACCTCAAGATCGCCATTGTGTCCATGTGCGACATGGAGCCCACCATGTCTGAATGTGACCTCCAGACCTCAATTGTGTCCAAGCTTGGACTTGAGCCCAGCGTCGTGTCCACATGTGACCCCCAAGACCTCCATCATATCCAACTGTGACCTCAAGATCTCCATTCTGTCCCAGCCTGAGCCAGAGCCCAACATAATGTCCCAAAGTGACCTCAATTCTGACATTGTGTCCAAACATGATATCCAGCCTGCCCTTGTGTCCAAGCGTGACCCCGGGTCCACCATCATGACTGAGCATGACCCCAGTGAACCAACATGTCCAAGTGTGACCCCTTGACCATCATGTCTGAGTGTGACCCCACACTCAAACTGTGGGTACCCCGGTCCATCGCTGTGCAATAAGACAATGTTGTCCTGAGCCTGGGCTCGAGTATGGCAGCGGAGGGTGCAGAGCAGGAGGCATCCAAAGAAATGGAGATCTCTCTCTCCGCATCCCACCAGGAAATGACGGGGTGCTCACCACTGCTTTCTCATGCAGCAAGGCACAAAGACTGGGCAGTGGGTAGTGATAGCACAAGAGAGCAGCCCGACTCCACCCCACACCCAGCCCCCCATACTCTGCGAATTGGGGGGGGGGGGTGCAATGGGGGTTGAGTGGTTTGGTGGGGGAAGTATATGGAGGTGGGGTTGGGGAGGTTTGGTGGAGTGGGAGGTATGGAGGAGGTGGAGGTGTGGGGACAGAGGAGGTGTGACCTGGTGCAGTGATTTGGTGTAGGGGGTGTGGGGGTGGGGAAGGTGGAGGGAAGGGGGAGGTGTGGGGTCCGGGGTGGTGTAGAGGAGGGGGGAGATGTGGAGGAGGATGGCGGTTTGGTGGAGGGGAGTGCTTTGGTGGACGCGAGCGGTCTGCAGGGATGAGGAGGTGGAGATGTGCCTGTAGGGATTTTGGAATGGTGCACAGGTCCTGGGGAAAGTCGACATTGATCAGGGGGAGGCTTTCGAAAGGATGGACCACAAATTTCTATTGGGGACTTAGTGAACATTCGGGTTTGGGATACATTTTGTCCAGACCTGACTTCTGTTTGCCGCTACACAGTGTCTACTGAAGGTTAACGGATCCCTGATGGCACAGCATTGCTTCAGGAGAGGAGTGGGTCAGGGCTTGCCTGTGGCTGGCCAGTTATTCCCCATTGTACCAAGACTTCCCTGTGCCTCGCGCAGAGAAGGTTGTTGAGATTTGCCTGGGTTGAGGGTTGGCCTCTGGGTTTACACCGATGAGGTGGGCCAGCCACAGACCCAGCTGACTTGCAGAAGATGCGTAAGTGTCAATAAATCTATTCGGTGACATCCTCCACCAGGAACAACTGGGAAAAGTGTTCCAGACTCCTGGTCAGTCAGTGGTGAGTAGAGTTCCTGCCAAGAGAGC
This sequence comes from Mustelus asterias, assembly GCF_964213995.1. Classification (NCBI taxonomy): domain Eukaryota; kingdom Metazoa; phylum Chordata; class Chondrichthyes; order Carcharhiniformes; family Triakidae; genus Mustelus; species Mustelus asterias. Next base: position 15,655,873 of record NC_135802.1, read on the forward strand.
TCAGGCCTTATGCCTGGAACACCACCCACCTGCTTTACCCGGCAGTCTCTCTTAGTCCTGCTTGAGGGGTCTGGCCAGCAAATTAGCCAGGGTTGGAGGCCAAAGTCACCACTTGCTCCAAATGCTGTCCCACCGAGGCCAGGCGCCCATCATAAACCAACTGATCGCCACGATGCCATGATCCCAGCTTAACCTTATCCCCGGGACTTTTTCACAAAATTGCAGAAGAACCTCAACAACCTCTTCTGGGGCAAAAGGCAGCCCCGGGTCGCTGCTGAGGTTCGGAGTCTCCCACTTAGGGTGGGTGGTCAGGTGCTGATTCTGCCTTCAGACCCTGCAGCGATACCTTTACATCGAATCCCTTCCTAGGTGGTGTAACTCCTTACAGGGGTTGCCCATTTTCACCAGGAACTGCTCTGATTGGGCACAGCGGGATTTGAGGTGTCTTAGTGACCCCTCCAATCACATTCTGATTTGACATTTTCCCATTTTCTGTGGCTACATTGGTGGGAGGCCTCCCCCTTCACTGCTGGGGACCTGGGCAGAGAGTGCTTCATGCAACGTCCCTTGCAATCATAGGATTTATCAGTTCATGGACTCCAAAGATGTCTGTGTATTCTGCAGCCTGGACCACATGGATATAAGTTGTCTTTTTCCATTCATTCATGGGACATGGGCATTGCTGGCTGGCCACCATTTATTGTCCATTCCAAGTTTCCCTTGTCCAGAGGGCAGTTGAGAGTCAACCACATTGCTGAGGCTCTAGAGTCAGATGTAGGCCACACCAGGTAAGGACGGCAGATTTTCTTCCCGAAAGGGCATTAGTGAATCTGATGGGGGTTTTTCCGACAATCGACAATGGTTCTTAATTCCAGATTTTTAAAAAATTGAATTCAAATTTCACCATCTGCCGTGGCGGGATTCGAACCCAGGTCCTCAGAATATTGGATAAAAAGCAAATTACTGCGGATGCTGGAATCTGAAACCAAAAGAGAAAACACTGGAAAATCTCAGCAGGTCTGGCAGCATCTGTAAGGAGAGAAAAGAGCTGACATTTCAAGTCCAGATGACCCTTTGTCAAAGCGGTCAAGGCGAAGACTTATTACACATAGTTTAATAAAGCAGAGTCAACATGGCATCATGAAGGGGAAATCATGCCTGACAAATCTATTAGAATTCTTTGCAATGGTAATGAGCAGGATGGATAAAAGGGAACCAGTGGATGTAATATACTTGGGGTTCCAAAATTGCGTGTTAAGTTATCGCAAAAAAGGCTGCTTAATAAGATCGGAGCCCATGGCGTTGGCAGTCGTATATAAGAATGGATAGAGGATTGGCTAACTGAGAGAAGACTGAGAATTGGGATAAGGGGGCATTTTCAGAATGGCAACCTGCTACTAGTGGAGTGTCAGAGGGATCAGTGTTTGGGCCTCAATTATTTACAATATATATTAATGACTTGGATGAGGGAAGTGAATGAACTTTTGGCTCAAAAATAGTTGGGAAAGAAAGTGTTGAGGATGACACAAAGTGGAAATGTTCCCGTCCTGCCCACCACAAGAATCATAGCGGGCGAGGGGCAGACCATGCAAAGGTCCGTTGACCTCAGGCAGGTTTTGGGGCGAGCGCAGCTGGAAAATCCCAGCCAAAGGGTCTACAGAGGGATAAAAACAGGTTAAGTGAATGAGTAAAAACGTGGCGGACGGAATATAATGTGGGAAAATGTGAAGTTATGCACTTTGGTAGGAGGAATAAAAGAATTGAATATTCTATAAATGGAGAAAGACTGCAGAAAGCTGCAGAATTGAAGGATTTGGGAGCCCTTATACATAAATCACAAAAATCCAGCACGCCAGTTCGGCAGGCAATAAGGAAGGCAAGTGGAACGTTAGCCTTTATTTCAAAGAGAATTGAGTATAAAAATAGGGAAGTCTTGCTGAGACTGTACAAGGCACTAGTTAGACCACACCTAGAATACTGTGAACAGTTTTGGTTGCCTTATCTAAGGAAAGATATACTGGAGGCAGCCCAGAGAAGGTTCACTACGTTGATCCTGGGTATGGAGGGATTTTCTTATGAGCAGAGATTGAATAGGTTGGGCTTGTAGTCATTGGAGTTCAGAAGAATGAGAGGCGACCTTATTGAGACATTTGAATTTTCAGAGGGCTTGACAGGGTAGACATGGAGCGGATGTTTCCTCTTGATGAACGTTCTAGAATGAGAGGCCATTGTTTGAGGCTAAAGGGTGGCAGATTTAAAAACAGAAATGAAGAGGAATTACTTCACTCAAAAGGCCACGAGTCTGTGGAATTCTCTACCCTAGAGTGCAGTGGACGCCGGAACACAAAATAAATTTACAGCCCCAAGCCGCTGATTGTTTGCCACCCTGCGCGGAGGAGGGCGGGCAGGTTGGAGGAACTGTTTGTAAGCCTCCTCTTGGCCTGGCCAAGGGTGCAATCCACAGGTTACTGCTTCTCTAGATGGTAGTGGTCGTGGGTTTGGAAGGTGCTAAGGAACCTTGGTGAGTTCCTGCAGTGCATCGTGTAGATGGTACACACGGCTGCCACTGTTCGTCGGTGATGGAGGGAGTGAATATTTGTGGAAGGGGTAGCAATCAAGCAGGCTGCTTGGCCCTGGATGGTGTCAATCTTCTTGAATGTTGTTAGAGCTTCACTCATCCGGACAAGTGGAGAGTATTCTATTACACACCTGACTTATGACTTGTGGATGGTTCACTAGGTTGATCCTCGGTATGGAGGGATTTTCTTATGAGCAGAGATTGCGTACGTTGGGCCTGTAGTCAGTGGAGAATACAGTAGTCATTGAAGAATGAGAGGCAACCTTTGGGGAGTCAGGAAGTGAGATACTCTCAACAGGATTCCTAGACTTTGACCTGCTCTTATAGCCACAGTATTTATATGGCTAGTCCAGTTCAGTTTCTGGTCAATGGTAACCCCCAGGATGTTGAGAGTGGGGGATTCAGCAATGGTAATGCCATTGAATGTCAACGGACAATGGTTAGATCCACTCTTGTTGGAAAAGTTCATTGCCTGGCACCTGTATTGTACTATGTCTGTGGGTGTTCCCTGTGTAAATGGGTGGGCTCCTTGTGTCTGTGTGTGTGTGTGTGTGTGTGTGTGTGTGTGTGTGTGTGCGTTGTGTGTATATGTGGGGGTAGGCGAGGGGATTGTCTGTGTCCATGGGGATTTAGTGCTGGAGATCAGGGCGCCCTTGGAGTGCACACGTTCTGAACTGGAGCACATGCACACACCCACACACACAATTAATCAGGTCACAAAATAGACCAACGTATGGACTCTGACCTGGAGCACACAGCTAGCATCACTCACCCGCATCTTGTGCTGTTCAGCTCATTACGTCTGCATCTGTGAGGAGCTCACTGAATGGCGAGTGAGGGTAGGGTAGCACCGACCTGTCATTACCTCATTGGGCGCTATCTTCAAAGTGCTCCCAGACAGTAATTCACTGACGGCAAGCCAAGAGTATCAGCCTGGCCGTCTTTCAAGATTTTAACAATGAGAATATCCCAGAACAAAGAGCATGCACACCACGATTCAGTAAAGTGTCCCTGTGGATTCTGCAAGAGGTGCAGTTTTCCCGGGACAGCAGCGGAGGCTCTCCCACCTGACCATAGTGGCCTGGAGAGTGGTCACATTGGAAATAAGCACTGGAGAGAGGCAGCACAGAACTACCCAGAGGCATCACAAGAGGATAAATGATCAGCTGCTGCACTCATAGAATCATACAGTACAGAAGGAGGCCATTCAGCCCATCAAGTCTGCACCGACCACAATCCCACCCAGGCCCTATCCCCATAACCCCATGCATTTACCCAAGCTAGCCCCCCCCCCAACACTTAAGGGGTAATTTAGCATGGCCAATCCACCTAACCCGCACATCTTTCGGACTGTGGGAGGAAACTGGACCACCCGGAGGAAACCCACGCAGACACGGGGAGAATGTGCAGACTCCACTCACACAGTGACCCAAGCCGGGAATCAAACCCAGGTCCCTGGCACTGTGAGGGAGCAGTGCTAACCACTGTGCCACCGTGCCGCCCCATCTCTTCAGGTTAACTGCACCCTCTACTCACTGCAAGCTGACATTCATAAGGGCATCAGGCCCTCTGAATGTGCGAGTGCACAGGTTTGAGTTGCAGCACTCACAAGCTGATGGGACATCTTCACTGAATGTGTGGCAGCCTCTATGTGCTCTCAATCTCCTATCGGTTTCAGGACCTCCTGCTTGTTAATCACTTACTGGCAAGGACACAGCAGCTGACATTGGCACGTGTGGTCCTAAATCGCTCATGCACCCACTGGGATGGCAATAAATCCTTTTGTCCTTCGACAATCATGTCCGAAACAAAGGAGAGTGCTCCCAGACCAGTGGCGACATTCCGGATTTTAGAGGCTGCACCCTTGTGAGAAGCAGGCTGGTGGGATAGCTGGGAAGGAGCAGGGAGGTGGGGAGGAGTAGGGAGGTGGAATCGCTGGGAAGGAGCAGGCTGGTGAGTGTGCTGAAGGGGAGATAGGAATCTGCCATGAAGCCAGTGAGGATGTCTCCAATCTGCAGTTGTCAACCTAGCCCAGAGACTGTCACATTGTTTTTGTTAAGTAGCCCGCTTAGGCATCCGCTAAATCTTAACTGTCTCCATTCCAAGTACCAGCAAGAAAAGGGGAAAGCCCACTATGGAGACCAGCTGCAGCTCCACCTCCAACCCTCCCTCTGAGGAGGATGCTTTGAAAGCCTCAGAGGATGCACTGTCATAGAGTTCACCTGCACCCTTCACCAGCACAGAGACATTCATACCGGTGGGTGCACATTCTGGAGTAGGCTCGGGTTCACACATGACAGACACTGTTCTATAGCTGGTGCAGGAAGTAACAGCTGAGGCCTCTCACTCAAAGGACTGATGGAGACCAGACCCACGCTCAGCCACACACAGATGATGAGCCTCTGGACTCAGCCCTAAGAGATCTGTTGGAGGTGCAGAGGCAGGCAGGGGAACATAAGGCAGAGAGGCTAGAGGCCATGCAGTGTCCATCCATTTATTGTCTGGGTCCAGCATGCAAGTGCTTGGCTGCCTCCACAGAAAGAGTGGCGGCTGCCTTGGAGATCCAGTTCTAACAGATAGAACAGTGGCTGCCAGATATGCTTTCGGACCTGCACTCTGTCACTCTTATCACGGGTGCAGTGCAGCAGTGGCTAGGCAAGAGGGAGGCGGGGTACCTGGACCTCCCTCCAGGTGCCCCTTCTTCTCAAGGAGCCATGTAGGTGCCATCAGCCATGCACGGAGAAGGAATGCCAGCCAGGGACCCCGGGCTTCGTCCCAAAGCATTACACAGGTGCCCTGCCGCTTCACCTACCCTCTGCCGGTGATTCAATCACCTCCAGTATCATAAAATCCCTACAGTACAGAAGGAGGCCATTTGGCCCATCGAGTCTGTACTGACCACAGTCCCACCCAGGTCTTATACCCGCAACCCCATGCATTTACCCTGCTGGTCCCCCGATACTAGGGACAATTTAGCATGGCCAATCAACCTAACCCGCACATCTTTGGACCGTGGGAGGAAACCGGAGCACCCGGAGGAAACCCACGCAGACGGGGAGAATGTGCAAACTCCACCCAGACAGTGACCCAAGGCCGGAATTGAACCTGGGTCCCTGGCGCTGTGAGGCAGCAGTGCTAACCACTGTGCCACCATAACAACCCATAGGCAGAACCAAGTAGGTCAGACTAAGGAAGGTGCACCTAAATCTAAACAGGAGACCCTTAGCAGGCCAAGTAGTTGAGACCTTGGCCCACCAGAGGATGCCCACCAAAGTCACCACAGTCAACAGGGCATCGCAGTCTGCAGCTGCTTCTGCATTGGACTTGGACCTCAGGACTGCACTTTGATGTAGTAATAGAAAAATAAAGATACTGGGTGGAATTTTCCGGTCTTTCTTTCAGGCTCTGACTGAAAACTGGCGTGTTGCTGTCCAGCTGCGCAGCCAAGTTTCTAATCCAAATCTTGAGTCTCTCTTTGAAAGAAGTAGGCGTGGTTTACTGTGACAAGGCCTTGCCGCCTCCACAGAGTTAATAACGGCACCCCAACCAGACCAGAAAGAAACCTCTCCCCAGAAAGAAACCTCTCCCCCACCCAGAAGGTCTACCCCCTGGCACTGCCCCGATATTGGCTGCACTGCCAGCCTGACAGTGCCAACCTGTGCCATGGGGTAGTGCCAGGGGACATTGGCTGGGCATGTCCCTCTCCCCACTCCCCTCTTCTCCCCCCCGCCCCCCGGGGATTACGTTTACCTTTGCACACCTGGGCGGGGGGGGAAGGGTTCCGATCATAGAAACAAAGAAATTAGAAGCAGGAGTAGGCCTTCAGCCCTTCAAGCCTGCTCCGCCGCTCATTTTGGCTGATCATCAAATTCAATATCCAGGTCCCCCCTTCCCCTCCATAACTCTTGATCCCTTTAGCCCCAAGAGCGATATCTAATTTCTTCTTGAAATCACACAATGTTTTGGCCTCAACTACATTCTGTGGTAGTGAATTCCACACATTCACCACCCTCTGGGTGAAGAAATTTCTCCTCAGTTCACTCGACTGATTCACGTGTTTAAAAAGCTGCTATGTGAATATTCAGTGACGGGGATCATGCGATCGGGGAAATCACTAATTCTATTAACAAATTCATTGAAATCCATTAAAATGGGTTCCTCGTACCTGGTGGAACCTTGCGACCTCTCCGGCGAGGAAATTAGGGGAATGAAATCTCGCCAACCCGAATCTCATTGTCTGATTCTCATGAGATTGTAAAATTCTCCACCCACCCCCCTCCCCACCCCCACCTCCCAAAGGCACACAGATGCCGTGGGTGTACAACCATTGCGTATACTTTTGGCATTTGTAAATATCTGTTCACTTGTGCTTTTTGGAAGCACCCTGGATTCCATCTTGCTGTTAGTAGGTTCAATTCAGGCTTTTCAGAATGTGGAATTTGGGACCCCATCAGTGTTTGATAATGAACTCCTACAGATTCACGTCTCTCACATTATCAACATGGTGATTACTCAATAATCACACTTGTACATGACCAAGCGCTGGTTACGACATTTGAGTGTGTGGCCTGCACATGCATCATGTCAGCCATACTTGCCGCTCACCATGTTCTAAGGCCTGAAAATGTCTTCAACAAGGTCACTGCATCTCCTGCAGCTGTTGTCCAGATGTGAGATGTGGTTGGATGCAAGGAGTACTCAATGCGAGTTATAAATGCTACGTGAATGGCAAGGAATGCAGTAAATGTAGTTTCAGGGTTGAAAGAGTGAAGCTCCACACGATCTTATTAATAGTAAACTAGAGGCTTCCCCACATGTTTGGAGAAAGGTGTAGGGATTGTTAATGACCTTCCTCGTTGACTTGTCACTTTGAGCTAACATGCAGGTGAAAGCTGCAAGTAAGGAGGCAAAGAGCAAGTTCGCCTTGACTGCTCGAGGGATTGCATGTCGAATTTAAGAGGTGCGTGTGCTGTTGACTGAAGCTTTTGTCAAACCTCGCATGGGGATTTGTTTGGCCTGCTTGCCTCCCTTATCAAGGGTTGCAGGAACACAATCTTCCCTGATCAATCTGCATGGGGGACAGATCTCACGGGACCTAATAATGTCCTCTTGCTGCTCCTCCCTGTGTGAGCGACCTATTTGGTTCTGCCTGAAAGAGCTCTGCCAGGCCTGCCTCCGTTGGGAGCAGGTGTCAGGGTGATGAGTGCATCCCTGCCGAGGAAAGATTTATATTGTTTCCAAGTTGCCATGCACACTCTGCTCTTTGTGAGGGCACGAGAGAGCAGAGTGCTTTGCAGGGTCTAATGTGCACATCTTGCACCGGGATTCTGTATATTGTCAGCAGTTTGGTGCATGCAAAAGATCAAACCAGCAGCCGGAGTGACATTAAGTAATGCAATTTAACTCAGCTGTCATAAGTCAAGCTACGGTAAAGAGAAATATTTTCTGCAACAAAAATGATGCTGAGGCCTTCCAGGCAGCAGAAGAAAACCAAAAAGTTCAACAGATGTGTTGTCTGCTTACCCTGCCCGGAATCTGGTAGCGATCAGATTGACACAGGTCTGTCTGCTATGTCGTGCCATTGCTGTGGCCTCTGTATGTGGCTCCGAGTCATTCTGACCATTGTCAGCTACATCCTCTTCGCTGCCCTTATCATCTGTAGAGACGTCTCACGTGCCTTTCCCAGCCGAGACACCCCTCCTTGTTTGCAGCATGAGGTTGTGCAGGGTGTAATTGAGTAATCACTATGCTGATAATGTGAGAGACACGAGTCTGTAGGAGTTCATTATCAAACGCTGATGGGGTCCCAAATTCCACATCCTGAAAAGTCTGAACTGAAGGTACTAACAGCAAGATGAAATCCAGGGTGCTTCTAAACAGCACCAGTGAACAGATATTTACAAATGCATAAAGCATATACAATAGTTGTACACCCACGGCACCTGTGTGCCTTTAAAACTTTTTTTTATCTTTCTTTGCCTACTGTTGCGTCTAGTTGCAGTCCTGACATCTACAGCTCCGGGGGAGATGGTGGTGTAGTGGTATTGTCACTGGGCTAGTAATCCAGAGGTCCAGGCTAATGCTCTGGGGCAACGAGTTCAAACCCCACTCTCTTGGCAGCTGGTGGAGTTTAAATTCAGTTCACAAAATCAGGAATTGAAAGCTGTCTCAGTAATGGCGACTACAACTGTCAGAAAAAAAATCATCTTTTTTTTTAAACCCTACAGTACAGAAAGAGGCCATTCGGCCCATCGAGTCTGCACCGACCACAATCCCACCCAGGCCTTACCCCCATATTCCTACATATTTTACCCGCTAATCCACGCATCCCAGGACACCAAGGGGCAATTTTAGCATGGCCAATCAACCTAACCCGCACATCTTTGGACGGTGGGAGGAAACCAGTGCACCCGGAGGAAACCCACGCAGACACGAGGAGAATGTGCAAACTCCACACAGACAGTGACCCAAGCCGGGAATCGAACCCAGGTCCCTGGAGCTGTGAAGCAGCAGTGCTGTCCACTGTGCTACTGTGCCGCCTTGTTCATTCCTCTGCCTTTTTCAGGAAGGAAATCTGCCATCCTTACCTGGTCTGGCCTACATGTGACTCCAGAATCACAGTAATGTGGTTGACTCTTAACTGCAATGGCCCAGCAAATCACTCAGTTCAAGGGCAATTAGGGATGGGCAACAAATGCTGGATTTGCCAGTGATATCCACGTCCTACACCATAATAATTTTAAAAATATTGGAGCCTGCTGACTGCAATGTCCTCTTGACTTATGATGACTTTGATGGATGTCTTCGGCTTACCCACAGCCTTCAGGGCTCCTGGCCTGCCAATTGTCTCTTGCTCAGATGAAGATATCCCCTCCTCAGTCCGACATGCTGGAGGCCGTGGGGTCACTGGCAGAGGGGAAGTGGAGGGACAAGGCACCCTCAGTGTTGGGATGAAGCCCCCAGGGTGCCTGGCTGGCTCTCCACCTCCGCATGGGTGCCCAATGGCACCACCCCACCACATTGGGGAGAAGGGGCACCTGAAGGGAGGTTGAGATGCCCCAGTCTTTTCCCCCTTTCGTTTTGCCATTGCTGCACTGCACTCATGTCTAGAGGGACGGAGAGCAGGCCGAAGCGCACATTCAGCTGCCACTGTGCATTCTGCTGGACCTGTGTCTCCACGGGTGACCATCAACCATTTCACGAAGGCAGCCAAGCACTCGCTTGAAGAGGCACACAGCCTGTCCATATCCAACAGGCTCATTATCAGCAGGGGGGCTCTGCAGGAGCCTGGTCTCCAGCAATCCTTCCAGTGTCAGATACCTCGGGTGTCACTGCCTCCGCTAACTATAGACCCGTGTCAGTGATGTGCTCATCAGCTTGGGTCCCAGAGCTTACTCTAGATCTTGGACCCACCGAGGTGAATGTCTCGGCGCTGGTGGAGGGTGCTGGTGGAGGCTAGGTCAGCGCATCCTCTATAGCCTCTGAGACACCCTCCCTCGAGGTGGGTTTGGGGAAGGGGCTGTGGCTGGCCAGGGGAATGCTGTCATCCATCACTTCTTGCTGGTACCTGGAATGGAAAAAATAAAGATTTAGTGATTGAATCAATTGGCTCATAAATGAAATATATCGATGGGCCAAACGGCCTAATTCTGCTCCTACATCTTATGATCTTTATCTCTCAGTCAGTGGCACAGCTGACAACTGTAGACTGGAAGCAGCCTCACTGGCTTCTTGGGGGAGTCTTATCTCAACCCCACCCCCCCGCTCCCCCAGAACGGGCAGCGTCCTGCTCCTCCCCACTTTATTCTCATACAGGGTGAGGACTTTATCCAGCATTCTGCCTCTGGTTTGGGGACACTCCCTCTCGTTGTGGGCATTTTTATCCTGCAGAATGACGGAGAGATTGACTGTCAAACCAATGCATGTGTGAGCAGTTCAGGAGCATGCATCGCAACGGCAGCTGCTACGCCCTCCTGGGAAAGAGATTAAAATCAGGACATCCTGCGTCTAATATGAAATTGAGAGCATGAAGTGGCGGTCGCACAATTGGTTCACGTGTGCCATCTGCTGGTGAGTGCTGCAATCCAATCTCCTGTCTGATGATATCCTTGAGTGCTCACACATGTAGTCTGCTTGATGCCTTTGGTGCTGTGATATTGTGAGACTTCTTACTGTGCTTACCCCAGTTCCAACGCTGGCATCTCCACATGATGCCTTTCGGACAGTGTCACGTTTCAGTGAGTGGGTGGTACACCTACCATGGCGGAGCTCAACACATCATATACATCCTCTTCCAACACTGCTGGGCATCCGTGCACTGGGCCCAACAGGCATGAACCCCCATTGCAACCTCTGTCCAGGCTCGGTGGTCAGATGGGAGCGACTCCCATTTTGTTCGCCCTGCTATAGGAAGGATGTTATTAAACTGGAAAGGGTGCAAAGAAAGATTTAGAAGGATGTTACCGGGACTGGAAGGTTTGAATTGGAAGGAGAGGCTGGATAGGCTGGGACTTTTTTCCCTGGAACGTAGGAGGTGTAGGGGTGATCTTACAGAGGTTTATAAAATCATGAGGGGTATAGATAAGGTGAATAGCCAAGGTCTTTTCCCCAGGGTAGGAATGTCCAAAACTAGAGGGCATAGGTTTAAGGTGAGAGGGGAAAGATTTAAAAGGGACCTGAGGGGCAACCTTTTCACACAGAGATGGGGGGGGAAAGAATGAGCTGCCAGAGGAGGTGGTAGAGGCGGGTACAATTACAACATTTAAAATACATTTGGACAGGTACATGGATGGGGAACATTTAGAGGGATATGGACCCAATGCAGGCAAATGGGACTAGTTCAGTTAAGGAAACCTGGTCGGCATGGACGAGTTGGGCTGAAGGGCCTGTTTCTGTGCTGTTTATCTCTGTGACTCTATGACTCCGGCTGCCATCCCAGGAAAACTGTACCTCCCAGCATTCATACAAACATATTAATTTGGAGAAGTAGGCCATTTGGCCCGTCGAACTTGCTCCACCATTCAGTGATCGCATTGTGGACCCAAAGGTGGGGGGAGAATGGTAAAAATGCAAAATTAATAGTGACTCTTCACTGAAATGCACATAATATTTGGCACAAAATAAATGAATGGGTCTGATCTTATATCCATTACAAAGACGTGGTTACAAGGAGATTGAAGCTGGGAACTAAATATTCAGGGGATGTGACTTTTCGTAAGGACAGGTGGGAAGGAAAGGGTGGTGGAGTAGCTTTGTTAATGCAATTTGGAACAAATACGAAAGCAAGAAGTGATCTTGGATCAAAAGATGGTAGAATCCATATCGATGGAAGTAAGATATAACAAGGAGAAGAAGACACTGGTGGGAGTAGTCTACAGGCCCCCTAACAGTAGCTATACTGTAGGACAGAGAATAATTCAGGAGATAATGAGGGCATGTAAAAAAGGCAATGCACTAATCACGGGTGACTTTAATCTTCATGTGGATTGGGAAAATCAAATTGGCAGAGGTAGGTGTGAAGAAGAATTCACAGAGTGTATTCAGGACAATTTACTAAAACAATTATGTTGTGGATCCAACCAGGGATCAGGTTGTTTTGGATCTGGTAATGTGCAATGAAGCAAGTTTAATAAACAATCTCAGAATAAAAGATCCCCGAAGAAACAGCGACCATAACATGGTAGAATTCAGCATTCAGTTTGAGAGTGAGAAACGTGGGTCCGAAACAACTGTGCTACATATAAATAAGGGAAATTACAAAGGAATGAGGGCAGAGTTGGGTGGAGTGGACTGGGAAAGGAGTTTAGGATCAACAATGGCGGACATTAATGAAAAAAGTTCATGACTCACAACAAAGTATATATTCTAGCGAGGAATAAGAATTCCAGGAAGGGGATAAATCAACCATGGTTAAACAAGGAAGTGAATTAAACTGAAAGAAAAAACAAGGATGAGTGGTAAGACAGAGGACTGGGAAGTTTTAAAAACCAACAAAAGCTGACCAAAGGAATAATAAAGAGGGAGAAGATAGACTGAGAGTAAATTAGCAAGTAATATAAAAATGGGACAGTAAGAGTTTCGTCGAATATATAAAAAGGAAGAGAGAGGCCAAAGTGAACATAGGCCCTTAGAGAATGAGAATGGGAAAATAATAACGGGGAACCAGGAAATGTCAATGGGGTTAAACAAGTACTTTGTGTCAGTCTTCACAGTAGACGACACTCATAGTATTCCAAAAAGACAAAATAATCAAGGGGCAAAAGAGAAGGAGGGAACAAATAAAATAACCGTCACTGGAGAAAAAGTATCTTTTCAGCATCCATCCTGTCGAGCTCCTGCCCAGCATAGCGTTCGTTGCATTCTGCACTGGTAATGTGCTGAACAGTGCCCTATTGCAACTGTAACTGAAGATAGACTTCAGAGTGGAAGGTTGCAACCATTGGACAGAATTTTCCCAAAAATAGGCAGAGTGGCCGAGTGGGCAGGAAAAGGGCAAGGAAGCCACCAGCCCCAAAGGGGCGGTGCGGGCTCTGAGTGAGCAAACCCCACTGGCCGCATTACAAAAATCAGTTTCAAATAGGGTTGTCCCAAGAGAAGAAATTAGAAATAGAAACAGCCCCCCACCAACACCACAACCTCCCCCCGCCAGAATAAGCCAGCCCCAACACAGCAGCCACCAAAACCCCCCTTCCACCCCACCACAGATCTGCCGTGCATGCAACGTCCCGCCCCCAACATGGAACAGCACCCCCCCCACAGCAACCCACCCACCTACTGAACCCCCACCCACACAATCTCACCCCCTCAACAGAACCCCCACCCATGCACCAACTCCAATCCCCAACCATGGATCCCTCACCCATGCACGAAATCCAATCCCTCACCCTCTCCCCACCACAGAACTGCCTCCCCACCCCCCCACAGAACACCCCTCTCCCCCACAGAGACCCCACCCACACAACACCATCCCCCCCCCAATAGAATGCCCACCCATGTAATGACACCCTCCCATCAAAAAGTTCTAACCCACAAAAAATACCAGACGGAACATGACCACCACCAACATAACATCCCCCGTGCAACACGCCCTACCTCCCTCGGAACTGCCCCCCTTCCCCCCCCCCCCCCCCCCCCACACCCCACCTCCCCCAAGGAACAGGGTCCCCAGGAAATGCCCAGTACCATGAGCAGTGCCTGGGAACTGTTCAAGAGGGAGGACCCTCTCCCCCCTGAGTGATGCACTCACCTGAACTCCTCTGGTGGATCCTGCTCGCCAGGTTGGTTGCCCTGGGAGACCTGATGTTGGCACTGAACAAAGGCAATGCATTCTGCTCTTCAGCCCCCTCTCGGAGCTGCAGCGCCAACTCTGAGCCGGGCTCGCTGTCCCAGCCGGAGTCCAAAACCCAAACCAGAGTCCGAGCCCGTGCTCTGACTGCGAGCCCACCCTCCGCCCGCAGGCCCACCCTCCGCCCGGGGGCCCACCCTCCGCCCGGGGCCCCACCCACCGCCCGGGGGCCCTCCCTCCACCCGGGGCCCTCCCTCCGCCCGGGGGCCCTCCCTCCGCCCGGGGGCCCACCCTCCGCCCGGGGGCCCACCCTCCGCCCGGGGGCCCACCCTCCGCCCGGGGGCCCACCCGCTGCATGCGGGCCCACCCGCCGCCCGGGGGCCCACCCGCCGCCCGGGGGCCCACCCTCCGCCCGGGGGCCCACCCTCCGCCCGGGGGCCCACCCTCCGCCCGGGGGCCCTCCCTCCGCCCGGGGGCCCTCCCTCCGCCCGCGGGCCCTCCCTCCGCCCGCGGGCCCTCCCTCCGCCCGCGGGCCCTCCCTCCGCCCGCGGGCCCTCCCTCCGCCCGTGAGCCTACCCTCCACGTGCGCGCCCACCCTCCGCATGAGAACCGCTTCTCCGTGTGGTAGCCCTCTCTGCACGTGGGATCCCTCTCTCCAGCGTGGGAACCCCTTCTCCGCATGGGAGCCTTCTCTCAAGCGTAGGAACCCTCTCTCCGCGTCAGAACCCTCTCTGCGCATGGGAGCCCTCTCTGTGTGGGAACACTCTCTCTGTGTGGGATCCCTCTCTGAAGCATGGGAACCCTCTCTCCGCATGGGAAACTCTCTACAAGTGGGAGCCCACCCTCCGCATGGGAGCCCATTCTCTGCCTGGGAGCAATGGGAGCCCGCCTGTGAATGGGAGCCCAGCTTCTGTATCGGAACCCAGCTCTGCATGGAGCCTGCCCTCTTGAACTGTGGTGCACAGAGCGTACACTCTCAGTTAGAGTGTACACTCTGAGTTACAGCGTGCACGCTGAGTTAGAGAGTACAAACTGAGTTAGGGCGTACATGCTGAGTTAGGGCGTACATGCTAAATTAGAGCGTACACGCGGTGTTAGAGCGTGCTTGCTGAGATACAGCGTACACACTGAGTTACAACGTATACGCTGAGATACAGCAGCGTGCTGAGATAGAGCGTGCACGCTGATTAGAGTGTATACGCTGGGTTAGAGCGTGCATGCTGAGTTAGAGCGTATATGCTGAGATCCAGTGTATATGCTGAGTTAAAGAGCGTACACGCTGAGCTACAGCGTACACACATTGAGTTAGATCGTACAAGCTAAATTCGAGCATACATGCTGAGATATTGAGTTAGAGCCTGCACGCTGAGTTAGAGCGTACACACTGAGTTAGAGCGTACACACTGAGTTAGAGCGTGCACGCTGAGTTAGAGCGTACACGCTGAGTTAGAGCGTACACACTGAGTTAGAGCGCACACGCTAAGTTAGAATGTACACACTGAGATACAGCGTACACCCTGAGTTAGAGTGTATATGCTGAGTTAGAGTGTGCACGCTGAGTTAGAGCGCACGTGCTGACTTAGAGTGTATACACTGAGATCCAGTGTATATGCTGAGTTAGAGCGTACACGCTGAGATACAGCGTACACGCTGAGTTAGAGCATGCAAGCTAAATTCGAGCGTACACACTGAGATACTGAGTTGAAGCGTGCACGCTGAATTAGAGCATACATGCTGAGTTACAGCGTACACGCTAAATTAGGGCGTACACACTGAGTTAAAGCCTGCACGCTGAGTTAGAGCGTACACACTGAGTTAGAGCGTACACACTGAGTTAGAGCGTGCACACTGAGTTAGAGCATACACGCTGAGTTAGAGCGTGCACGCTGACTTGGAGCGTACACACTGAGCTACAGCGTACACACTGAGTTAGAGCGTACACACTGAGTTAGAGCGTACACACTGAGCTACAGCGTACACACTGACTTGGAGCGTACACGCTGAGCTACAGCGTACACACTGACTTGGAGCGTACACGCTGAGCTACAGCGTACACACAGAGTTAGAGCGTACACACTGAGTTAGAGTGTACACACTGACTTGGAGCGTACACACTGAGTTAGAGCGTACACACTGAGTTAGAGCGCACACGCTGAATTAGAGCGTACACACTGAGTTAGAGCGTACACACTGAGCTACAGCGTACACACAGAGTTAGAGCGTACACACTGAGTTAGAGCGTACACACTGAGTTAGAGTGTACACGCTGAGCTACAGCGTACACACTGACTTGGAGCGTACACGCTGAGCTACAGCGTACACACAGAGTTAGAGCGTACACACTGAGTTAGAGTGTACACACTGACTTGGAGCGTACACACTGAGTTAGAGCGTACACACTGAGTTAGAGCGCACACGCTGAATTAGAGCGTACACACTGAGTTAGAGCGTACACACTGAGCTACAGCGTACACACAGAGTTAGAGCGTACACACTGAGTTAGAGCGTACACACTGAGTTAGAGTGTACACGCTGAGCTACAGCGTACACACTGACTTGGAGCGTACACACTGAGCTACAGCGTACACACAGAGTTAGAGCGTACACACTGAGTTAGAGCGTACACGCTGAGTTAGAGCGTACACACTGAGTTAGAGTGTACACGCTGAGCTACAGCGTACACACTGACTTGGAGCGTACACACTGAGCTACAGCGTACACACAGAGTTAGAGCGTACACACTGAGTTAGAGCGTACACACTGAGTTAGAGTGTACATGCTGAGCTACAGCGTACACACTGACTTGGAGCGTACACACTGAGTTAGAGCGTACACGCTGAATTAGAGCGTACACACTGAGCTACAGCGTACACACTGAGCTACAGCGTACACACTGAGCTACAGCGTACACACAGAGTTAGAGCGTACACGCTGAGTTAGAGCGTGCACGCTGAGTTAGAGCGTACACGCTGAGTTAGAGTGTACACGCTGAGCTACAGCGTACACACTGAGTTAAAGCGTACACGCTGAGTTAGAGCGTACACACTGAGTTAGAACGTACACACTGAGTTAGAACGTACACACTGAGTTAGAACGTACACACTGAGTTAGAACGTACACACTGAGTTAGAGCGTACACGCTGAATTAGAGCGTACACGCTGAATTAAAACGTACATGCTGAGTTAGAGCTTGCACGCTGGGTTAGGGCGTACACGCTGAGTCAGAGCGTACACGCTGAGATACAGCGTGCACACTGAGTTAGAGCTTGCGCGCTGAGTTAGAGAGTACACGCTGTGTTAGAACGTACACGCTGTGTTAGAACGTACACACTGAGATACAGTGCACACGCTGAGTTGGAGCATATACGTTGAGATAGAATGTACACACTGAGATAGAACTTACACACTGAGATACAGCGTACATGCTGAGTTTGAGCCTACACACTGAGTTAGCGTGTACACGCGGAGTTGGAACGTTCACACAACTACATTCTGAATCAGAGCCCATACTCCAAATCAGAGAACGCAGACAGACTTCAAGTGCGCACTCTCAGTTACAGCACGCGTTTGCTCACACTCCAAATCCGAGCCCGCACTTTAAAAATGCAGGAATGTTTACAGCACAAAGAGAGGCCACTCTGGCACTCACCAAAATGAGTCACTTTTCTACATTTGGTCCCGAGCCCTGCAGGTTACGGCACTACCGGTGAAAATCCAGATGCATTTTCAATGGATTGAGAGTTTCTGCCCCTTTCAGCCAGTGAGTTCCAGGCCCCCACAACCCTCTGGCTGGAAGATTATTTTCCTCATCTCCCATCTAATCTTTCTACCGTCACTTTAAATCCATGCCCCCTGGCCACTGATCTCTCTGCTAAAGTAAATAAGTCATTTCCATCCTTCTATCCAGGCCTCTCACAACCTTGTACATCTCAATTAAACTTCCCCGCAGCCGCCTCTGCTCCAAGGAGAACAACCCCAGGCTATTCAAACATTCCTCTCAGCTGTAATTTATCAGCCTTGGCAACATCCTGGTGAATCTCCCTCTCCTCTCTGTATCCTCTCGAGAGCTGTTACATCCTTTCTGTAATGAGATAACTAGAACTGTTCACATGATTCAAGTTGTGACCTGACTAATCTTTGATATAATGTATATAATATATTAATACCGGTAATAAATGAAAGCATTCAATGCATCTTCTTAACCACCTTATCGATCTGTCCTGCAATCTTCAGGGATTTGTACACATTCACTCCAAGGTCCGGCACTTTCCTTACATCTGCCCCTGGGCCAATTTTGTCTCCAGCTTGCTTCATTCCCTTGGATCCCATAGCCTTTTACTGTGTGGTACATTGTCAAAAGCCGCTGTTAAAATCCACCTGGACCACAGCAACTACCCTCCCCTCAATCCTCCTTGTTTACAGTCTCCAATCCTCCGACACCACCTGCATCCAGTGAGGATTGGAAAACAGTGGTCAGCTGAGGCTTCATTTAACCACCTGAGCTACACTTCATCCAGCCCTGGTGATTCAAGTTTGTTTATTAGTGTCACAAGTAGGCTTACATTAACACTGCAATGAAGTTACTGTGAAAATCCCCTGGTCGCCACACTCTGGCGCCTGATCGGGTACACTGAAGTTGGATTTAGCATGGCCAAAGCACCGAACCAGCACATCTTTCAGACTGTGGGAGGAAACCGGGGCACCCGGAGGGAAACCACGCAGACACGGGGAGAATGTGCAGACGCTGCACAGACAGTCATCCAAGCCGGGAATCGAACCCGGGTCCCGAACCCGGGACCCTGGCGCTGTGAGGCAGCAGTGCTAACCATTGTGCCACCATGCCACCCACTTATCCAATTTCAAGGATGCTAATCCCCTTAATATTTCCTCTCTCCCTCTGTTGGTCACATCCAATATTTCACACTCCTTCTCCATAACTACAATATCTGCATCGCCTCCTCTGTTGTGAAGATTAACACAAAGTATTTATTAAAAACCAGGCCCCTATCTTCCACCTCCAAACATAGGTTACCTTTTTTGGTCCTTTATGAGTTTTACTCTTTTCTTAGTTATCTTCTTACTCTTACTGTATTGGTAAGAGATCTTTGGCTCTCCTTGACTTCGCTTGCCAACATTCTTTCATGTCTCCTCTTTGCTTTCCAAAATTCCTTTTTGATTTCACCCCTCCACTTTCTCAGCTCCAGTCTGCTTTCCGTACCATTGAGTTCTCAGTGCCGGGCATTAGCTTTCCGTCTCTGCCTTATCTCAGCCTATAAGCTCCCTAACATCTAGGGGGTTCCAGATTTGGCCATCCATCTTTTTTGCTTTGTAGGATCATGTTTACTCTGAATCCCTTGGACCTCCCATTTGAATGCCTTCCACTGCTCCGATACTGATTTACCTTCAAGAAGCTGTTTCCAGTCCACTTTGCTAAATCACTCCTCAACTTCATAAAATTGGTCTTCCCCCAATGTAGAACTTTAACCTATTTTTGCCCTTTTTCTAGTATTACGTTAAAACTTGTTGAATCATGACCGCTACCACTGGACCATAAACAACTTCTCAGACACTGAACGAGTCCTTGTCCAAATGCAGCAAGACCGGTGCAATATCCAGGCTTGGGCCATCAAGTGGTAAGTGGCGTTCATGCCACACAAGTGCCAGGCAATACCATCACCAACAAGATTGGATCGAACCATCTGCCCTTGTCATTCAGTGGCATTACATCACTGAACCCCCACTCCCAACATCCTGGGGATTACCATTGACCAGAAATGGAACTGGACTAGCCATATAAATACTGTGGCTACAAAAGCAGGTCAGAGGTTGGGAATTCTGCAGCAAGTAACTTACCTTCTGACTCCATTTGGGAATCATACGATGCTATGAATTAGGAACAGGCCATTCGGAGGCTCTGGTATCTCCTTAAATATCTGCCATTGCACCTGTACCAATTTATCCCTTAATCTGATTAGCCTGTGCACTTTAGCCAGCTCTGCCTTCATGCCCTAAGAATTACCCTTATTTAAGTTTAATGCACTAATCTTGAATCCATTCCGCTGTTCCTCAAACTGCGTGAAATTCAATCTTATTATGAACACTGCCACCTTGAGGTTACTTCACCACAAGATCATTAATTCATCCTATCTCATTGCAGATTAAGAAATTTAACAACACCAGGTTAAAGTCCAACAGGTTTATTTGGTAGCAAGAGCCACACAAGCTTTCGGAGCCCCAAGCCCCTTCTTCAGGTGAGAGGGAACCGCTCCCTCTCACCTGAAGAAGGGGCTTGGGGCTCCAAAAGCTTGTGTGGCTTTTGCTACCAAATAAACCTGTTGGACTTTAACCTGGTGTTGTTAAACTTCTTACTGTGTTTACCCCAGTCCAACGCCAGCATCTCCACATCATTGCAGATTACCAGATCCAGTATAGTCGGCACTCTGGTTGGTGCCAGAACCTGCTGCTCTGAGAAACTGTCCTGAAAACACTCTGTGAACTCATCATCGAGGCTACCTTTGCCAACCTGATTCATCCAATCTGTATATAGATCAAAATTACCAGGACAATGGCCATACCTTTCTCACAGGTCTCCATTATTTCTTCCTGTGCCTCAGTGCGGTTATTGTTAGGGGACCTACAAATCACTCCCATAAATGATTACTCACTTTTACTATTTCTCATCTCTATCCAAACTGATTCTATGGGAGGGATTTTCTGGATGCACTCGCCCCAAGACTGGAAAATCCCGCCTGAGGTCAAGGGACCTTTGCACCTGAGGTCCACCTTCGCCTGCTATGATTCCCGTGGCGGTCGGGACAGGAAAATTCCACCCAACATCGTTACCTCCAGATCTAAGGGTCCTCCATCTGCAAGGCACAAGGCGGGAGAGTAATGGAATACTCTCCACTTGCCTGATTGAGTTCAACACTCAAGAAGATCAACACCATGCAGGACGAAGCAGCCCACTTGAATAGCATCCCATTCACCACCTTAAGCATCCACTCCCTCCACCGACCATGCACAGTGGCAACAATGTGTACCATCTACAAGATGCAATTCGCTGAGGCACTTTTGACAGCATCTTCCAACTCTGCAGCCTCTACCACTTCAAAGAGAAGGACAGAGGACGCATGGGAACACCTCCATCTACAAGATCCTCTCCAAGCAGCACACCATCCTGACGGGAAAGTATATCACCATTCCTTCACTGGCCCTGGGTCAATATCCTGGAGCCCCTCCCGAACAGTACCGTGGGTGTACATTACATGGTCGAATGCAGCTCTTGTCTGTAGTTCACCATCAACTAATTAAGTGCAATTGGGGATGGGCAAGAAATGCTGGCCTAGCCAGCGATGCCCATACCCCCTGAAGAACAAATAAATCAAATCAGAGCACGCATCCCAAACCGGAGCCCACATTCCGAGTCAGAGGCTGCGTTAAGAGTCAGAGCCCCCATTCCAAATCGGAGCACGCATTCCGAACCGGAGCCCACGTTCCGAACCGGAGCCCACGTTCCGAACCAGAGCACGCATTCCGAACCGGAGCCCGCGTTCCGAACCGGAGCCCGCGTTCCGAACCGGAGCCCGCGTTCCGAACCGGAGCCCGCGTTCTGAGTCAGAGCCTACGTTCGGAACCAGAGTCCGTATTCTGAAATGGACTGGATATGAATATAAAACAGTAACTGAAAAATAACTTGACTAAAAGTATTTTTAAAATCTTTAACTTTTCTGCTGCTTCACATCTATGAAATCCTCCATTAGTCTCTTAAACCCAGAGGAACTTTCCGAAGCAGATTGGCAGCAATGCAAAGAGTAATGTGACTGAATCGCTAAACCAGCTTGGAAAGAATGGAAATACCACTGTCAGGTCAATAGCAGGCACATCCTTTTCACTGCTGAGTGCTCCAGGCCAATATAAAAATCTTTTAAATGCCACAGTCTTGGCAATTAAATCTGTCTATACATAGTAAGGCCATTAAATGCCCAAAGACTATTGTTATTTACAGCAACCTACCCGCCTTGCTCTACAAAAGTCCCTGAGATGACTGGAGCGCACTATTAAACAGTGATAATACCTAACGCCACACTGGCACAAGACTGATTTCTGAAACAATATTCCTTCCAGCTACGGTACGATATGTTGGTGAACACAGGTTAGATTCTGGAGCAGGTGAGGGAGCAGCACTTGTGAGTCAGACAGTATAGTTGGTGCTAAGTGGCATTTTAGTTTCCGATCGAATGTGTAATAGGTGTCTTTAGGTCGGGACATTGAAACCAAGGCTCCAGCTGCCCCTTTCAAATGGGCAGAGGTGCTTGCTCTGCACCACTTGGGGGAAAGTAGGCACATTCTCCACAACACTCCACCCGATATTTACTTCACAACCAATGTCATTGATGAAATGGTGGTTGCTGTTTGTGGGACCTTGCTTGTACAAAATGGCTTCTAACACCGCAACAGTGACACAGACCAATCAAAGATCAACTAAATCGATTGCAAAGTGCTTGGTGGTGTCTTGAGGTCGTGAAATAGGCTACTGCAAGATTTTCTTCCATTTCTTTAGTTTCAGGAGCTGCCTCCTGAAACTAAATACTGTCTGCTACAGTTCAATGTATTGACACATACACATAAATTCTGGAAAAGTGAGGGGACAACATTCACGGATTGTACTGTAAAACTAATGGAACTTAGTGATGTTTCAGCTTCTGAACCAGTGCTTAATATCCCTATAATTACAGGGGAATTATTTGGCGTGGAAAGTTCATTTTGTCAGCTGGAATAATAGCCCAAAGGTCCCCATGCTTTGCAATGGTTTTTTTTCAGGTTTGAACAAAAATGGCAGAAACATGTATCGGGAGTCCTGGAGAAAATCCTGCCCATGAGTGGAAGAACTGAAGGAAGCTAAAATTCAGAAAGGAACATCTTCACCCAAAGAGTGGTGAGAATATGGAACTCACTACCACATGGAGTGGGTGAAGAGAACAGTATGGATGTGTTTAAAGGGAAGCTAGAGACTTAGAATCCCTACAGTGCAGAAAGAGGCCATTCGGCCCATCAAGTCTGCATCAAGACAACGATCCCACCCAGGCCCTTTTCCCGTTTACCCTGCTAATCCCCCTGACACTAAGGGGCAATTTAGCATGGCCAATCCACCTGTCCCTGTCACTCCATATATTGACTCTGCTAAAGTCCCTGACACTAATGGACAATTTATCTATCTACCCACAATCCACCTAACTCGCATATCTTTGGACTGTGGGAGGAAACTGGAGCACCCAGAGGAAACCCATGCAGACACAGGGGAGAACGTGCAAACTCCACACAAACAGTGACCCAAGCCAGGAATCGAGCCTGGGTCCCTGGCGCTGTGAGGCAGCAGTGCAAACCACTGTGCCACCGTGCCGCCCGATGAGGGAGAAGGGAAGAGAGGGTTACGATGATAAGTTTGTGATGAGGAAAGTTGGGAGGGGGTTCGAGTGGAGCAGAAAATGCAGCACGTAGTGAGTGGGCTCAATGGTTTGTTTTTGCAGAGTCTATCCTACATACATACGAGGCGGGATGGCTCAGAGAGTGGTTTGTATTGCAAGGTTGTTTGGTCTCTCACTGAGAAGTCTGGAGGCTAAGTGGTTGATCATAGACCATTCATTATTAAGAAACAACTGTATATGTCCAAACTATAGCCCTAACCAGCTGCTAATTTCAGGTTGACTTCTCTTAGACTCTTTCTACATACAGTCTACCATCATGTGACTCTGTACATCATAACGTGGGTGGTACCAGTCCCACATTAACCCTTACTAACCTGAACACCCTTACACTACAGTCTGCACTCCTTGAGCACAGACGAAGGATATGGGTTAAAATTGGCTTGCTCTTAAGGCTCCCGAGGGGGAGGAAGATTGGGCCAGTCTCGGCCTGGTGCTGCTGGGCTGGGGTCCACTGGAATAATTCACCACCATTCAATACCAAACTGGATTCTCAGTCCATGAAAGAGATTGGAGAAGAGTGGAGTGGCTCTGAACCTGAAGGTTATTTCTTCTTGTGTTAGATTAGGTTCATGGCTTCCTCACTCACAACTGCTGTTAATTCATAAATTCAAGATATATCTGCAGTTGGTTTTTTTCTCTCATCCTCAGGAAATGTGCATTGTTAAGACTGTGGCTCAGTTGGCAGCACTGCTCCCTCCTGAGTCAGATGGTTCAAGGGTCATGCCCTACTGCAGAGCCTTGAGCACAAACATCTTGACTGACATTCCATTGCGCCATAGAGAGCTGCACTGTCAAAGGTGCCACCTTTCCGATGATGTGCTAAATCTAAGACCCACCTGCCCTCTCAGGTGGCCACAAAAGATCCCGTGACATTATTTCAAAAGAAGAGCAGGGACATCCTCCCCAATGTCCTGGCCTGCGCTTGATCCTGCAATCAACTTCACAGAAGACAGATGATCTGATCATCATCCCCATTGCTGTTTGTGGGAGCTTGCTATGCACAAATTGGTCACCAACTTTCCTACAGCCTTTGTCAACACTTCAGAGGTATGTCATTGGGTGCAAAATGATTTGGAACATCACGGGGTTGTGAAAGGTACTACACAAATCCAAGTCTTTCTTTGTTTTCATTTGCCATCGTTGGTATCAGATGGGTTCCACCAATTCCAACTCCAACAACATCACTGGAATGGAATATTAGGTGGGGTTGGGGGTGTTGGTTAACAAGTGGCCCAGGCGGTCAGGCATGTGCCCCACCCGTTTGCTGCTTAAGGCCCCCAACATGAAGCCTTAAAATCTGTATCCTCCTTCCCCAAATCCATCCCACTGCCATTGGTGAACCAGATGGGTTTTCTGACAATCGATTCATGGTCATCAGTAGATTTTTAATTCCAGATTTTGTTTATTGAATTCAAATTCAACCATCTGCCGTGGCGGGATTCGAACCCAGGTTCCCCAGAACATTAGCTGAGTTTCTGGATTAATAGCCTAGTGATAATACCATTCAGCCATCTGATTTAATGAGATACCCTATTTTTAGCATTCATATTTTTTGGCAGTGGCTTCCAGTCAGAAAAGCATCATTGTAAAGGAACAGGGGGAGGCCATTCAGCCCCTTGAGGTTGATCTATTAAATCATGGCTGACCTGTCCCTGAACACTTTTCACATTAATCCTTCCATATTCCCTTGAAATACTTACCCAACACCAGTCTATCAATTTCAGTCCTGGAGATGTCAATTAACCCACAATTCACAGCCTTCCAGCAGAGGCAGTTCCGGACTTCCACAAGGACTTGTCCGAAAAGCATTTTCTAATCTCACTCTTAAATGAAATGGGGCGGCACCCTGGCACAAGTGGTTAGCATTGCTGCCTCACATCACCAGGGTCCTGGGTTCAATTCCAGTCTTGGGTGACTGGACGGAGTTTGCACATTCTCCCTGTGTCTGCGTGGGTTTCCTCTGGGTGCTCCGATTTCCTCCCGCAGTCCAAAGCTGTGCTGGTGAGACTGATTGACCATGCTAAATTAACCCTTAGTGTCAGGGGGATTAATTAGTAGGGTGAAATGCGAGGGGGTGCGGGGATAGGGCCTGGGTGGGATTGTTGTTGGTGCAGGCTCGATGGGCCAAATGACCTCCTTCTGCACTGTATGATTCTAAATGACAAAGCATTAAGTCTACACCTCCTTCTTTTTGGATTGCCCCCTCCCCATCGCCAGAAGAAATGGCCTGTCTGTTCTAAATCCTTTAATCGTTTCAAAGCCCTCGATCAGATCACCCCTCTCCAATCTAAACTCGAAAAACAGTTTGACGCCTCATAATTTAGCCTCTTAAGCGCTGCTCAGTTAGTCTCTGTGGGTCTGAGTGAACATTATCGCCTGCAGCCAAGTTGTTCTGGTTTCACAATAACACTATGTCACTCCTGGAGACAGCATTCTTATAACTCCAGTGGCTAGCGCTTGAAAATGGAACGCTGCAGGCTAGTCAGAGTCAGACGGAGAACATCTCCGAGGGATACTCTTAAGACGTGACTGACAAGGTGTTAACTGATCGACTCTCTCAATATGTCATCAGTGGAGCGTTACACTCTGCGGCTGTGCTGGCCAATCTCACAGCTGACTCTTTCAGAGAGTGGGAACACAGGGAAAAAAACAGTAACTCTGGACTTTCTAATCGGGTCATCTGCAAAGAACCAAGCTCTGCGCTGCTGCAACCTGCTTACTGAGTCCCACATTGCTGCAACCTGCTTACGGAGCCCTGCATTGCTGCAACCTGCTTACTGAGCCCTGCACTGCTGCAACCTGCTTACTGAGCCCTGCATTGCTGCAACCTGCTTACGGAGCCCTGCATTGCTGCAACCTGCTTACTGAGTCCCACATTGCTGCAACCTGCTTACGGAGCCCTGTATTGCTGCAACCTGCTTACTGAGCCCTGCATTGCTGCAACTTGCTTACTGAGCCCTGCATTGCTGCAACCTGCTTACTGAGTCCCACATTGCTGCAACCTGCTTACTGAGCCCTGCATTGCTGCAATCTCCTTACTGAGCTCCGCGCTGCTGCAACCTGCTTACTGAGCCCTGCACTGCTGCAACCTGCTTACTGAACCCTGCATTGCTGCAACCTCCTTACTGAGCTCTGCGCTGCTGCAACCTGCTTACTGAGCCCTGCACTGCTGCAACCTATTGAGATCATTGTGTTTCTCCAACTCTGGCCTCTTACAAAGCCACACATTTCACTGCTCCACCATCAGTGCCCCTGTTTTCAGCTTCTTAGTCCCTGAACTCTGGATTTCGCACTCTAAACCTCTCTGCCTCTCCCTCTTTAAGAGGATCTTTAAAAGCAACCTCTTCCACCAGGTTTTAATGTCACCTGTCCTGTGTGGCTCGGGGGGCTAGTTTTATTTGAATGTGCTTCCATGAGCAGGTTTGGGATGTTTTTCCAATGTTAGTTCGCTGTACAAATTCAAGTAATTGTTAGCATTGGTGCTGAATTTAACAAAGAAAGCTGCCTTTATCATGTGGTGGAGATGTCAGATCCACAGGGTAGGATTTTCCGGCCTTCCCGCTGGCGGGATCAGAAGATCCCGCCCTAGTCAATGGCGTTTTGTATGGCTCGCCCACCATGCCATCGGGGAACCCGCCACAGGGTTGGGTGGGGAGGCCACCTCGGCAGGACAACAAGCTCCCCCTGACTGGCAGGGCCCTATGGATCTGACTTCTCCACCACACGATAAAGGCAGCTTTCTTTGTTAAAGCCAGCACCAATGCTAACAATTACTTACATTTGTATAGCGAGTTAATATTGGAAAACATCCCAAAGCTGCGCACGGATGCACATTCAAATAAAACTTCCTCCGAGACACATAAAGCGATATTAGCACAGGTGACATTAAAACCGAGTTGAAGAGATTACTTTTAAAGAGCCTGTTAAAGAGAGAGAGGAAAGCTCTTCCAGATCTTCCAGTCCCACCAAAGATGCCCCCCTGCCTCCCCTTCCCCCCATTTTGGGTTCCCCGATGACAGGGCAGACGAGCCATACAAAACGCCATAGACTTTGGCAGGACTAGAAGATCCTGCCGCCTCAACTGGCAGTAAACCCATAGAGGGGGTGCCGGAAATTCCCAGCCACAGCTTCTTTAATCATTAGCCCCTCGGAAGAGATACAGTGGTAATGTCACTGGGGAAGGATTCAAATCCGCCCATTGGCGGAATTTAAATTCAATGTATCATCTGGAATTGTAAAGCTAGTCTTGGTAATGGTGACCATGAAACCATTGTTGTAAAAACCCATCTGGTTCACTAATGCCCTTTAGAGAAGGAAATCTGCTGTCCTTACCCATTGTGACTCCAGACCCACAGCACTGTGTTTGACTCTCAACTGCCCTCCGAAATAGTGAGGCAAGGCACTCAGTTCAAGGGTAATTAGGGAAGGGCAACAAGTGCCAGTCTTGCCTGCGACACCCACATCCCATGAAAGAATAAAGAAATTAAACTTTCACTGTTAGTAATAGTAATGTAACTCTGTAGTAATCTCAAAGTAATAGATAGGTCCAAACGATGAAAGATTCCTTTGTAGAGTAGGCACAGAAATAGTCTAACACCACCCCATTGAGATTGACAAGTATTTACTCAACGAACCCAACACACTCCAAGATTCGGGGAAGGAGCCCCACCCAAGCATTTGCACATAATATTAGATAAAATGGTCATCAAATGACAAAAGGCTGAAAAGGGGAAGGATTTGGGAATGATTGAACGTGCTTGAAAAGCAGTTTGTATTCAAGCGAATCAAGTATAATCAATCTAAATTGGAGGGTGGATCAAGGTCAGTTCTGGACTAAGTGGTGGTTCTGATCATGCTACCTCATAGCGGGTGTTTGGACCGACTCCCAGAGAAGGTAGTTCAGTATCAATGGGCATTTTTAAATGGCACTGAATTGACATCTGCTGATTAGGGATATTGAGGGTTATGGAGCTGTGAACAGCGCTTCTTGATTTTATTGCAAGGGAGTTAAGGTCATAGGGGCGAATTTTCCCATTCCACCTGCCATGGGAATCGGAGCGGGTGAGGGGCGGACCATGGAAAGGTCCGTTGACCTTGGGTGGGATTTTCTGGTTTCAGGGCGAGCGTGGCCGGAAAACCCGCCGATCGAGTCAGAAAAAGCCCTTCAGCCCATAGAGGCTGCACCGACAATAACTAGTTAGGGGAAGAAATTTATCATGTTTGGAATAGGGGATGGATGGCAGATATTACAAGAGACAGTCCATTATACACAGACTCTGGACGGGACATCTTTGATAGGCTGAACGGCCCTTTCGAACTCAGGTTTTCTTTTGTGCTGTAATGGATTATTTTTTGATGGCGATCTGTCCAATGTTTTCTGTTACCCATTCCAGTAATAACACTCCCACAACAGGCACTCAACTGCACGTCAACAAGTCATGGATCGAATGAAGCATCATCTGTTATGACAATGCCCAGTTTCCAGGAATTGCTGCCCATCATTTTAGCACACTGTTCATGCTTTGCATAATTCTAATAGCAAGATCTTCAAGCCAGATTGATTTCTTTTATTTTGCAGCGCTGCCAGATTGTCCCAGTTGCTGGTCGGGATTGGGTATTAAACTTACTGTGTACTATGACTCATTCTGCTATTGTTCCTGAATTGCTGGTGCAATGGTCATGCATGCGGTATTCTGGCCTTTGCTTTCAGTGGGCCGCAGCCTGGACTCTCATGAGAGTTCAAGTGGTCATTATCCTCCCTCATGTTGTTCTGTCAAACACTTGTGGTCGGCTTCCAGCTCTGTAACAATCTATCAATGTTCCCATTCTGGCATCCACCAGGTCTTTGGGATGGCAAACCGATAGCTTCCTACAGTTCTTAATCCAGTAGGTTCTAATCCCTTCTGCATCTTTAAAATTTCTGGCGCAGAAATGCACGCTGTGTTATTCTCAAACTGTTGCCACCGACAAAATAATTATTCATCCTAGAATCAGACAGCGCAGGAGACCAATCTGTCCACTGAGCCTGCATCACCTCTTGGAATCCCTGCAGAAGGCCATTCGGCCCACCAAGCCTGTACTGACAACAATCCCACCGGGCCCTATCCCCATAACCCCACAGATTTACCCTGCTAGTCCCCCTGACACGAAAGATCAATTTATCATGGCCAATCAACCTAACCTGTACATCTTTGGACTGTGGGAAGAAACCGGAGCACCCGGAGGAAACTCACACAGACACGGGGAGATAAGAAAGTCTAGCATTTATTGCAGCTTCTTTCAAGATGTCAGGAGCTTAAGAGCCAATCAAAGAGTTAATCAAATAGTCCCACTTCCCTCACAGTTCCGCATGCTTTCACTTTTTAAGTAGTTACTTTGTTTTCTTCTAAAGTCAGGATTGAATCTCCTTCCAACGTATTTTCAAACAGTATGTTCCAGATCATAACAATTGCATAAAACAAAACTCCTCATCTACCCAAAACCTCTCTTGACCAGCCCCCCCCCACCCCCTGCACAACACACCCACCCTCCGCAACACCCTCCATCAGCACCCCCCCCCCGCCCCTGTCCCCATACTGCAGATGCTGGAAATCTGAAAATGCTGGAAAGACTCAGCGGGCCTGGCAGCATTCGTGGAGAGAGAAACAAAGTTAACATTTTGAGTCCATTGAGCCTTCTACAGAACTCTGCAGAAGAGTCACGCGGACTCGAAGCATTAACTCTGTTTCTCTCTCCACAGATGCTGCCAGACCTGCTGAGTTAATCCAACATTTTCCGTTTTGATTTCTGATTCTGAAGGGATTTGACTGGGTGGATGCTGAGATTGTTTCCTCTGGCTGGGGAACCCAGAACACTGGGGGCGCAACCTCAGGAGGAGAGGTTGATCATTGAGGACTGAGGTGAGGAGATACGTCTTCACTCCGAAGGTTGGAAAACCTTGAAATTGCCTCCTCCAGAGGGTTGTGGATCCTCCATCATTGAGTATATTGAAGATTGAGATTGACAGACTTTCGATCTCTTGGGGAATCGAGACATATGGGGCAGGAAAATGGGAGTCAAAATAGAAGATCAGCCATGATTGGATTGAATGTCAGAGGAGGCTCAAAAGAACTAATCAATGTGTCTATCTCCACTGCTATTTCATAAGTTCTTCAATCAGCAAGCAGTTGCCCCTGTATAATCTGTTCCTTCTTTGATTAAGTTGATTAGAATTTTGGTCGAAGAATATCTCAGATCCTGTATCTTCACCCAACATTATATTCAATAGTCAGTAAGCGATGATCATTTCTCGATACTTCAACATCAGCAGAGAAGCTTTGCATTCTGCCATACCAACTGTCACCTTTAAAAAGAAATCATTATGTTCTTTTCACAGATATAAAAAAGATTGACTTTTATTTTGATGATCATTGGAATATTGTATAATAGCGACAGAAAAGAATAAAGAATAAATTGTACTGGAAGTACCATTGGGTACAATGTTAGGTGGGAGGATTGAAGATACAAGGTCGGAGGTATTTTTCAGTCGTGCAGCCAAAGTTCTAATCAACTCAATCAAAGAAGGAAATGTTTGTACAGGGGCAACTGATTGCTGATTGCAGAACGTGTCTTTCTCCAAAAAATAAACTTCTGTTTTTTTTTTAAAGAGAGGGTTTTGCTTTGGGCCTATTGGTGGGGTTGCGGGGGGGAGGGGGGGGGTGTAATAAAGGGGAAATAATTCTGAGAAACTGGGATTGATTGCTTTTGAAAAGAGAAGGTTAAGGAGAGATTTAACAGCGGTGTCAAAATTAGGCAGGGTTTTAGTCGGGTAAATAACTGTCTTGAGTTACTGGTGACCAGAGGATACAGATTTAAGATCATTGGCTAAAGAGCGAGAGGGAAGTTGAGGAGAATCGGTTTTTGCACAACTAGCATATGGGACACATGCTTTTATCAATCGGGGCACAGATGACAAAAGCAGGGAAGTCATGTTGGAGTGGTATAGAACTTTGGGGGGGCCACAGCTAGAGTGCTGTGTGCAGTTCTGGTCACCACATTACAGGAAGGATGTGATTGCACTGGAGGGGTTGCAGAGGAGGCTCACCAGGATGCTGCCTGGGATGGAACATTTAAGTTATGAAGAGAGGTTGGGTAGGCTTGGGTTGTTTTCGTTGGAGCAGAGAAGACTGAGGGGCGACCTGATCAAGGTGTACAAGATTACAAGGTTTACAAGGCACAGTAGTTAACACTGCTGCCTCACAGCGCCAGGGACCCGGGTTTGATTCCCGGCTTGGGTCACTATCTGTGCGGAGTCTGCACCTTCTTCCCCTGTCTGCGTGGGTTTCCTCGGGTGCTCCGGTTTCCTCCACTGTCCAAAGATGTAGGGGTTAGGTTGATTGGCCATGCTAACTTGACCTGAGTGTCAGGGGGATTAGCAGGATAAATATGTGGGGTTACGGGGATAGGGTGGGATTGTTGTCGGTGCAGCCTCGATGGGCCAAATGGCCTCCTTCTGTACTGTAGGGGTTCTATGATTCTATGATTATGAGGGGCATGGACAAAGTGGATAAGGAACAGCTTCCCCTTAGTTGAATGGTCAGTCACGAGAGGACATAGGTTCAAGGTGAGGGGCAGGAGGTTTAGGGCGGATGTGAGGAAAATTGTTTTTATCCAGAAGGTGGTGACAGTCTGGAATGCGCTGCCTGGGAGGGTGGTGGAGACGGATTGCATCACATCCTTTAAAAAGAATCTGGATGAACACTTGGCACATCATAACATTCAGGGCTATGGGCCAAGAGCTGGCAGATGGGATTAGGTGGGAGTTCAGGTGTTTCTAATGTGTCAATGTGGACTCGATGGGCCGAAGGGCCTCTTCTGCACTGTATGATTCTATGATTCTAAGTTGTGACCGGGGGTGCATTGTCTCAAGGGACAGTGAAAGTGGAAGCAGATTTAACAGTAACTTTTTAAAGGGAATTGGATGAATAATTGAACTGTACTGTAAAGTATTTGCAGGGATCCAAGAGAGGATGCGACAACGGATAGCCCCCTTTTAAAGAGCTGGCACAAACACGTTGGGCTGAATGGCCTCCGTGGTTCTATCAATTGTGCTGTAAATTACTCAAAGCTGAGAGCGCAGAAGCCACCTTCTGCCGCTTCGCAGAAATGAAGTAACTTAGGCTGAGTGTAATGCTGAAAGGACACAGAGAGACATCAGCTACTTTGTGTAAACAGGGGAGAGTGTTAGATGCTATGGAACTTGGGACTCAGCCCATTGTAGAAAGCACTGATCCAAACAGCAATACCAAGTTGGCAATGTCATCCTTGTACTGTGGCGAATTACAAATGATTTTGCAACTTTCGTTCAGGGGACTGGTTCGTCCACCGATGAAGTGATACATAAATACTGCTTTCCTTTGGGAAAGACGTCACTCCTGCACCACATTCTCACTTGCTTGGAATCCCATCCAATCCTATTGTAAAACAAAATATGCACCGCACAATCCAGAACTATGAAATAAAGTCATTACAATTCAATTTAATTTAATCTTTTTATTAAACTCTCAGAAAGTAACAATTGCTCCCTGTTCCCTCAATTCTTAAGAACGGGTTAAAATTGGCAAAACAAACCTCCTGTTTACAGATCCTCTGCACTCCGTTAGAATTCTTGCCCCATCAATTTCAAGATGTTAACTTTATTTACATACATTCAATTTCCAGTGGTGTGGACTAAAGCCATCGTGCAGAATAAACTCACTCCTGGGCAAGGCTATTGGACTGGTTCTCATGAAAAGTTATCTTAACCCATATGGCCTTTTCCATTTCCAGAAAGACTCTGTTCATTCAGTGCGAGAATACCCATGCATGAAAGTAAAGCTGGTATTTATATGGTACTTTTTCAATCTCCAAGAGGCATCCTAAATCGCTCGTGCATGCTTTTTGTTACATCTTTGGCACCGACACCAATGAAATGAATGCTCAGTCAATGACTTTCAGTGCAATGGATAACTATTGGTCAGAGTCCCAGGAATCCTTTAGCTTTGTCAACCTATGCCATCCACCTGAACGGGCTTAACTTTGATGTCTCACTTAAAGAGTACAGTCTAATGTTACTTCACGCTGAACTAGCTCCGTACTGTGGAGACCAGTCTATTGAAAAGAAAGACTTGCATTTATATAGCACCTTTCATGACATTTCAAAGTCCATCAAAACCAGTGAAAGTACTTTCCAAGTGTAATCATTGTTGGAACGTTGGGAACCTTGTAGCCAATTCATGCACAGCAAGCTCCCACAAAGAACAAGGTGACCAGACAATCTATTTTGGTGTTGTTGGCTAAGGGATAAATCCTGGCCAAGGAAAACTCTCAAGCTCATTTTTTTCGAAATAACATCATGGGATTTTTCACACCCACCTAAAGGGACTTCAGTTTAACATCACGGGTGAGATTTTCTGGCCTTGCTTGCCCCAAAACCGGAAAATCCCACCCGAGGTCAATGGATCTTTCTTTCCATGGTTCGCCCCTCGCCCACTCCGATTCTCTGGCAGGCGGGAAGGTAAAATTCACCCCCACATCCGAGATAGTTTCTCCGAAAGTGCAACACCCCCTCAGTGTTGCAGTGGGAGTATCAACTAAGATTCTGTCTCTGGATTGGGAGTTGAACTCACAACCTTCTGATTCAGGGTGGAGATGCCTACCAACTGAGCTACAGCTGACACTTGTAAATTTAGACCACTCTCCAACAGAGAGAGTGAGAGAGGGTGGAAGTTAGCTGTATCCAGAATCAGGAGTCAGGGCTGGCGTCGCAGGATGCTAAGTGACTGAATCTAGCAACCCTTTGCCACTATCACCTTCCAAAAGCACTCCAGGGCAGAATCCCATCCACATAGTTTTTGTTCAGTTTTTGTTCATTGATGGCGCTAAACACTTAGCTATAACATATCATTCAGCCTGTCTCAATCACATTCTCATTGAATTAAATCCAATCAGAACTCCTTTCAAATCCCACTTCAGTTTGACAATCAGAGCCAGAGATGTGGAAACTGAAATATTCGTTCTATCAAAACCTCCTTTGAAATGAAAGGTGCAAATAATTATGATTGCCTAAGGCATCCTTTTTATATTTTGTTCTGCCTCTCCTCCTTGTCACTTTATGTTTCCAGGTTACGTGGTCAGTGGAAAGTGAGTCATTAGGAGATGTTCAGCATCAGCTGCGTGTGTTCAGCATGAAACTCCTGGTTCAGCTCGGTCTTATTAATACTTTCAGACAGATCTCAAGGCGATGTTTTCAACACTCACTGTTTACATAAAAGGCTCTTTAAAAAAGTTGGCCAAAATGCAACAGCATTTAATATTGGTCATAAGCACTTCATAGAATCATAGAATCCCTCCAGTGCAGAAGGAGGCCATTCGACCCATTGAGTCTGCACACTCCCACTTGCAGCAGCCTGTTCTAAATGCAGATTCCTGATGTTGAAAATCACACTTGTGCATTTTATAATGCAAAGTTGTTTTAAAAAAATAGTCCAAGGTGGCTTTCACGGAAGCACGTTGCTGCATTTGACCCTTACTTCCATGATCAGTATCAAAGTGATACTCAGTCCATAATCTGCTGAATGAAAGAAGCTGGCGTTTTTCACAACTCCTGCAGACCACAACCCAACTGAGGACTTTTTTGAAATGCAGTCACTGTTGTAATGTAAGAAACACAGGGGCCTGTTTGTGCACAGCAGGCTCCCAAAAACTGCAATGTGATAGTGAACAAATAGTGTTTCTTCAGTTCTGTTGGATGAGAGGAAAATATTGACCAGGACACCAGAGGGAACTCCCCTGCACTTCTTTGAATGAATGCCAAGGGACCTTATTAGCCCTTTCCTATTCTCAATTAACCCATTTTCAATTGTGCAAGACACCCCGGGGCAAAAAATGAACTCATCAAAGTCAGAGTCGTACCGCGCAGAAAAGGCCCTCAAGCTCATCGACTCTGCACTGACAGTAACTACCACTAAAAGCGTTCTAATCCCATTTTCCTGCAGTTGTCCCATATCCTTGAATGTTATAACTAAAAAGTGCTCATCCAAAATACTTCTTAAAGGTTGTAAGCTTTCCTGCTTCCACTACCTTCTCAGGCAGTGCATTCCAGATTCCCTCCACCCTCTGAGTGAAAAGATTTATTCTCAAATCCCCTCTGAATCTCCCGGGTCGGGATTTTCCGGCCCTTCCCACTGGTGGGATCTTCTGGGGGTGACCCCCCCCTCCCCCGGCAGGTTCCCCAGTGGCGCGATCGGCAAGCAATGCGAACGGCCATAACACAAATTTGATTGAGCTTTTTGAAGGGGTAACCAAGAAGGTAGATGAGGGCAGTGCAGTTGATGTTGTCTGCATGGACTTTACCAAGGTCTTTGACAAGGTACCACATGATAGGTTGTTGAATAAGGTTAAATCTCACGGGATCCAGGGTGAAGTATCTAAATGGATACAAAATTGGCTTCTTGACAGAAGCCAGAAGGTGGTTGTAGAGAGTTGTTTTTCAAACTGGAGGCCTGTGACCAGCGGTGTGCCTCAGGGATCAAGTGTTGGGTCCACTGTTATTTGTCATTTATATTAATGATTTGGATGAGAATATAGGAGGCATTGTTAGTAAGTTTGCAGATAACACTAAGATTGGTGGCATAGTGGACAGTGAAGAAAGTTATCTCCAATTGCAATGGGATCTTGATCAATTGGACCAGTGGGCTGACGAATGGCAGATGGAGTTTAATTTAGACAAATGCGAGGTGATGCATTTTGGTAGATTGAACCTGGGCAGGACTTACTCAGTTAATGGTAGGGCATTGGAGAGAGTTACAGAACAAAGAGATCTAGGGTTACATGTTCATAGCTCCTTGAAAGTGGAGTCACAGGTGGACAAAGTGGTAAAGAAGGCATTCGGCATGCTTGGTTTCATCGGTCAGAACATTGAATACAGGAGTTGGGACGTCTTGTTGAAGTTGTACAAGACATTGGTAAGGCCACACTTGGAATACTGTGTGCAATTCTGGTCACCCTATTATAGAAAGGATATTATTAAACTAGAAACAGTGCAGAAAAGATGTACTAGGATGCTACCGGGACTTGATGGATTGAGTTATAAGGAGAGGCTGAATAGACTGGGACTTTTTTCTCTGGAGCGTAGAAGGCTGAGGGGTGATCTTATAGAGGTCTATAAAATAATGAGGGGCACAGATCAGCTAGATAGTCAATATCTTTTCCCAAAGGCAGGGGAGTCTAAAACTAGAGGGCATAGGTTTAAGGTGAGAGGGGAGAGATACAAAAGTATCCAGAGGGGCAATTTTTTCACACAGCGGGTGGTGAGTGTCTGGAACAAGCTGCCAGAGGTAGTAGTAGAGGCGGGTACAATTTTGTCTATTAAAAAGCATTTAGATAGTTACATGGGTACGATGGGTATAGAGGGATATGGGCCAAATGCGGGCAATTGGGATTAGTTTAGGGGTTTTTTTTAAAAAAAGGGCGGCATGGACAAGTTGGGCTGAAGGGCATGTTTCCATAGAGTCATAGAGGTTTACAGCATGCTGTAAACATCTATGACTCTATGACACTCCGGCTGCCAATGGTGAGCCACCTCTACCATGAGAGGGTCGGAAAATCCCGGCCCAGGGTTCAAACCAGGTACCTTCCATTCCTGTGTGTCATGGTGCCAAAAAACACATCAACCTCCTATCATTAGCACAATCCTGAAAAGAACATTGTCATCTTGAAAAACCAAATTGTTCTCTCTCTTTCTTTCTCAGAACTGGCAACAAGCAGGAAGAAATGATTCAATCTTTGGGCCATT
Organism: Mustelus asterias; assembly: GCF_964213995.1. Lineage (NCBI taxonomy): Eukaryota > Metazoa > Chordata > Chondrichthyes > Carcharhiniformes > Triakidae > Mustelus > Mustelus asterias. Next base: position 15,693,033 of record NC_135802.1, read on the forward strand.
TTGACATTCATAAATCACTCAAGCATTTGACGTCACCAAGCCCACTGAATTAAATTACAGGCCTGTAATTCACTTTTAGATATCCATTATTCCTGGCGCGATTTTGTACGGAATACAGCAAACATGTCAATCAAATTGCAGCAACCTTTAACAACTGCAGCTCTTCAAGAACGAAACAAGACTAACACAGAGAATCTTTATAAACCCTGGCTGGCCCCTTCCTTCCTCAATGAAGAAACCTAACTGAGGTACATAATTTAACATCAAAGTGAAGAGGAGGGGAGAAGATAAGGTAAATCAAGAAGTGGCCATTTGATAATGGGTTTTAGAAAACTTCAACGTGCAGCCGAGGGAGGCAAACTGCAGTCCTGAAAAGAGAATGAGTTTGGAATGGAGACAGGGAAAGTTCGAGTTCAAATTTCAAATTCAAATAACAACAACTTGCATTCATATAGCCCCCTTCAGCATCGCAAAATGTCCCAAAGCATTTCACAGGAGCAGGTTCAGACAAAAATTGACACCGTACCCCATAAGGAGACATTCAAGTAGATGGCCAAATGCTTGGTCAAAAAAGGCAAAATTCTAAAGGGAGGAGAGAGAGAGAGAGAGAGAGAGATAGAAGGAGAGAGAGGAGGCAAGGGAAAAAGAGAAAGAGAGGGAGAAAGGGAGCGAGGGAAAGAAAGGGAGAGAGGAAGAGAGAGAGGAAGAGAGAAAGAGGGCGAGGGAGAGAGAGAGAAAGTGAGTGACAGGAGGAGGGGGGAGAGAGAGGGAGAGAGAGAGGGAGAGAGGGGGAGAGAGAGAGAAAGGGAGAGAGAGAGAGGAAAAAGAGAGAGAGAAAGACGGAGATAGAGAGAGAGAGAAGTAAAGAGGTGAGTATGGGAAGGGAATTCCAGAGATTAGGGTCTAGACAGCTGAGGCCACCACTGCTAGAAAGAGGAGTATGCAAGGGCCCAGAATTGGGGGAGCTCAGACATCAAAGGGCTTTTGGGCTGAAGGAGGTTACACAGGTGGGAGGGCTGACAGAAGGATTTGAGCACATGAATAAGAAGGAAGGGATAAATTCATCAATTGTACCCTATCAGCATGGAGACATTGGGCAGGATTTTCCAATCCTCCCCAACAACAGAGGTGGCTCGCCATTGGCTATTGGCAGTATCTTCTGGTCCCACTGACGTCCGCAGAGTTTTGTGTGACTCACCTGTTCCAGGCAGGAGTCAGGGGCTGGAAAACCCCACCCATTGTCTAAGGGAGTGTGGGGTGGAGTCAGGGTTGCAAGTTGTTCTCTCACTGAATATGGCTGCAAGGTGGAGAATACTCCCTGATGTTACACGGGATAACTTCCACTTTTAGCACATTACCCGTTTATGAGTTGTACTCAACATATTAACTGTAACAAGAGACCACAGTGGTGTGTTTAAAGAATTGTGTGTGGGAATGATAGTGTAGTGGCCAAACATCAAGTTTCAGCAACACGTTGGCACCACTTATATTAAGGTATTGTGCTTTGCAACATCTCATTAACATGAGATGTTGCTCTTTAACATGACTTCAGTGAGAGTGCTAGCCTGCAGCGGGTCTGACTTCACCACCATTCCACGTCTTAGAACTGGTGTGGGTTTATTTTGAGTGATACACAAATCGATTGATTCCTGGGATGAGTGGGATGTCCTATGTCGAGGAATTGAGTAGAATGGGGCTCTATTCTCTGGAGCTTAGACGAATGAGAGGTGATCTCATCATTTTTTTAAGAGGATTTGGCAGGGTAGATTCTGTGAAGATATTCCCCCTGGCTGGAGTGCGCAGAACAAGGACTTTAAAGACAAGACTTTAAACTAAGAAGAGGAGTAGTTTCTTCACTCAGAAGACTCTCTACCACAGAAGATTATGGATGCTCGGTCATTGAAAATATTCATGACTGCGATCAATAGACTTTTGGATACTAAGGGAGTAAAGAGGTGGCATGCTGGCACAGTGGTTAGCACTGCTGCCTCACACTGCCAGGGACCCGGGTTCGATTCCAGCCTTGGGTGACTGTGTGGAGTCTGCACGTTCCCCTCGTGTCTGTGTGGGTTTCCTCCGGGTGCTCCAGTTTCCCCCCACAGTCAAAAGATGTGCGGGTTAGGCTGATTGGCCGTGATAAATCGACCCTTAGTGTCAGGGAGATTAACAGGGGGATTAACGTGGGGTTACAGGGGTAGGACATGGGTAGGATTGTTGTCGGCGCAGGCTTGATGGGCCGAATGGCCTCCTTCTGCAACGTAGGGATTCTATGACTCTATGAAAGAATAAGGCAATTGAGTGGACAGACTTTTGGATAATAAGGGAATAAAAAACAAGGCAACCGGGTGGAGCAAAGGAGTTGAGGCAAAAGATCAGTCATGATTTTGGTGAATAAAGAAGCAAGACTTGGGGAGTGGGGGGGTGGGGTTGGGGTGGGGGGGGTTTGGTGTGTATGAACTGCTCTAACTCCTATACATTCTTCATGTTATCAGACTGCAGCGAGCTATGACACATTTCTCCATCACTGTTTGAATCACCAAAGTAACAAGGCTACAAACAACAGGATGGCTAATCTCTCTCACGCACGCACTTGTATCACACCCATGCAACGGGCTATTGACAAAATAATGTCAATAAATCAGAGGGAAAGAGGTTTCTGACTAGGATCTCTCACTCAATCTGCCACCTGCCCCACAACTCTGGCAGCTGACAATGTGCAGAAACATCAGCACACCAGGCTACGTTAATTAGGGACCTGACACTCCCCTTCCATGTCACCTTCGATTATGTTACCAATCAGTGTAACTCTTCCACCCATGGGAATAAATTCTCTCTACTCTCTCTTGACTCCTTCAATCATTTTGTCAAAAGAAATCTTACAGTTGACGACTTGCATCCCCACCAACTCATTTAATTTTGGAGATTTCCTTTCTATCCAACATGTGTTTCAAGCCAACAAGGCCAATCCTTAATCTTTTCTCACCCGACCTTCTCATAGAGCGGTCATTAACCCACAATGAACAACTGTCCACAGAACATTCAGGGCCATGTGACCTTCGACATACCAGTCATAGAAGCTAGAAGCAGGAGTAGGCCATTCGGCCCTTCGAGCCTGTCAGTTTACATCGTAACGGGAAACGACAACAAATGATAATTCCGACAACAGTAACAGTCACTTGGACCAGTGTGCATTAATTCAGGGCAAATGGCATTTAACTAACATGTTTTGAGTTTTTTTGGAAAGTTGACAAAGAGGATTGACATCAGTAATGTGGTTTCTCTGTCATTTCCCTGAAGATTTGCTCCTGTATATCATTCCCTCTAGTGGCTTAATTCCAGTAGTGTAGTCTCACATAGTAGTGCAGTGTCATGTAGCAGAGAGTCGATGGCCCAATGGTATTATCGCTAGACTATTAATCCAGAAACTCAGTTTTGGGGAACTGGGTTCGAGTCCTGCATTGGCAGGGAATGGGATTTGAATTCAATAAAAAATATCTGGAATTAAGAATCTACTGACGACCGCAAAATAATTGTCAATTGTTTGAAAAACCCATCTGGGTCACTGATCTGCCGTCCTTGCCTGGTCTGGCCTACATGCAACTCCAGAGCCACAACAATGTGACTTACTCTCAACTGCTCTCCAAGGGCAACGAGGGATGGACAATAAATGCTGGCCAGCCAGCGACACCCATGTCTCATGAACGAATAAGAATAAAAATGTCATATCGTGTTATAGAATCATGAGCCGGAATTTTACCACCCCACCCACCACAGTGGTGCCATGTCATGTAGTAGTGTAGTGACCTGTGACATACTAGTGAGGAAAAAGGTGCCTTTGAACCTATGCTTCCCAAACGTCAGCACCTCTGCAGGGGTTTTCCTCGTGGTAATTCTGAATCTGTTGTAGACTATTTAACAGAAACAATGATTAAGTCCTGTGTGCAGTTCTGATCATCTCACAACAGAAAGGATGTAATCGCATTAGCGAGGGTACAGGGTACGAGGCTGCTGCTGGGACAGGAAAATTGCAGCTATGAAGAAAGATTGTATAGCCCGAGATTGTTCTCCTTGGAACAGAGGAGGCTGAAGGGAGGTTAGATTGAGATGTACAAAATTGTGAGGGGCCTGGGTCGAGATGGTGGGAAGGGCCTGTTTACTTTAGCACGGAGGTCGGTGGCTAGGGAGCACAGGTTTAAAGTGATTGATAGAAAGGTTAGAGGAATGAGGAATGTTTTCATCCAGAGGGCTGTGGGGGTGTCTGAAACTCACTGACTGAAAGTGTAGGAGAAGCAGAAACCTTCAACTCAAGGTGTCTGGATTTGCATTTCAAGTGCAGTAACCTGCAGGGATATGGACCGAATGCTGGAAAGTGGGATCAAACTGGGCAGCTCGTTTTTCAGCCAGGACAGACACAATGAGCCGAGTGGCCTCTTTCTGTGCCGTAAATGTTCTGTGATTCTAGGATGAGTCAACAATTCCCTTATCATTGTATCATACCAGATGGCACAGGACAAACAATCTTATTCTGTTTTTCTTTAGTGTTTTGTATGCTTCCAAAATGGATCTTATGAATGGCAGAAACTGCTGTAACATTCTATCATTCCAAAACAACAAATATGTGGCACAAACAAAACAGCCCCGAGGGATGTTGCCTGGTGTTTTGAGTGCCTCCTTGCTCAGCATCAATCCCCACCCCCAACATCGATATCTCTGTTTATTCTAGCACCCAGTGTATTTGGTGAGAAATCGTTTACAGATAACACAGCTTAATATTCCCAGCTCATCCAAACTCAAACAGCTTCTAAAATTCTCTATGCCACAGTCAGGTTTTAAAATAGGGGAGGAAAATATGTGCAAGGGAGGATACATGTGATAGGGGAGGATATGTATCATAGAGGAGGGTATATGTGATGGGGAGGGGATGTGTGATAGGGGAGGGTATGTGTGATAGGGGAGGGTATGTGTGATAGGGGAGGGTATGTGTGATAGGGGAGGGTATGTGTGATAGGGGAGGGTATGTGTAATACGGGAGGGTATGTGTGATATAGGAGGATGTGTGTGATGTGGAGGATATGTGTAATGGGGGATATGTGTGTTGGAGAGGATATGTGTGATGGGGAGGGTGTCTGTGATAGGGAATGATATGTGTGATGGGGAGGGTGTCTGTGATAGGGAATGATATGTGTGATGGGGAGAATATGTGTGATAGGGGAGAATATGTGTAATAGGGAAGAATATGTGCAAGAAGGGAGGATAGGTGTGATGGGAGGATATGTGCGAAAGGGAATGATATGTGTGATGGGGAGGATATGTGTGACAGGGGAGGATGTGTGTGATGGAGAGGATATGTGTAATAGGGGAGGATATGCATTAGGGAAGGATACGTGTGATAGGGGAGGATATGTATAATAGGGGAGAATATGTGTAATAAGGAGGATATGTGTGATAGGGAATGATGTGCGTGATGGGGAGGATATGTCTAATGGGGGGATGTGTGCAATGGGGAGGATATGTGTGACAAGGAAGGACATGTCTGATAGGGAAGGATATGAGTGAAAGGGGAAGATATGATGGTAGGAGAGGATGTGTGTGATAGGGACGTATATGTGTGATAGGGATGTATATATGTGACAGGGAAGGATATGTGTGATAGGGGATGCTAAGTGAGCAATACAGAAACAATAAGATCTTAAAAGAAAAATTGTACAGAATGAATATTTTCATAGGATTTGAAAATACTGCAGGTGAACGAAGGAGAACCTTCGGGGAGAACCAATGTAAGATACAGATGCTGTTTTCATTTCATCCCAGGTAGTGCAGCAGCCAGAGGCATCTGCGATGAAGACAGATGCCAAACTTAACACTGGTGCCAGACATGAGCAGATAGAGACTGGGGGAAATTGCACTGGGGAATGAGTGAGTCAGAGATTTTTAACAGAGTGACACACAGGCACCAGCATAGTGTGGTTTAAAAGCTGACTGATATCTTGGCACGTGAACCACCCCATACAATGAGCAGTTCGATGGGTGATGTCAGTCTTTGGAAGCAGTTACACAGACTGGGCAAGCAGTACAGGTTTGTTCTCTGCACTTTTTTAAAAGCAAATGCAGAATAGTAGTACTCTTGAAACTTGAGGTGAACAAACTGACGGCCATGTTTCCTGCATTTGAAACAGTCACTTCACTCAATCTAAGATAGTGCACTACGTGCCTCACCAGCTGTGAGGTACTTTGGGATGTCCTGACGTTGGGAAAGGTGCTAGAGAAGTTCTTTAGAAAATTATTTTCTTGAAAATTAACCAAGGGCTCAGCTTGCTTATGTGGCCACAGCATCGCTTTCGCCCTTTGGGGAAAGAAATTTGTTATCCCTCACCTGGTCTGGCCGACATGTGACTCGAGATTCACAGCAATGCGGTTGACACTTAAATGCCCTCTGAAATGACCTAGCGAGCCACTCAGTTCAAGGGCAATTAGGGATGGGCAATAAATGCTGACCCAGCCAGCAGCACCCGCATCCCATGAATGAATTTTTAAAAACTTTATCCCTGATTAACCCCTACCATAAGACATAAGACATAGGAGCGGAAGTAAGGCCATTCGGCCCATCGAGTCCACTCCAAGCCTCCAAGCCTGCAACTAATCTTAATTTTGGCAAGTTAATTCAAGTAGAGTACAGCACTGGGATATAATCCAGAGACAAGTTATCTGGGAAAGGTGTTTGAAAGTCATTCTCACCTCTGAATTTCGCCTCACTCTTTTTTAAAAAATCTATATCATCCAATTTGTTGTGACCACGAACGACCCTCGAGAATTTCCACCGAGTTTCAGCAACAGAGTTTAAAACTCACAACGCACTTGATGGTGCTTGATGAAAGCACCGTGGCATTTCGCTGAAACATTTCAAATATTTTACCCGCAGCTGTTATCATTTTGTAAGAAAACATAGCAGTCATTCTGCACCACCGACACCCCAAACACAGTGCCAACGTTTCGAGTCTCGATGACCCTTTGTCAGAGCTCTGACGAAGGCTCATCCAGACTCGAAATGCTGGCTCTATTCTCTCTCCATAGATGTTGTCGGACCTGCTGAGGTTTTCCAGCATTTTCTGGGGATTTTTTCGGATTCCAGCATCTGCAGTATTTTGATTTGACCCCAAAAACTGTAATGAGACCTAAGTAAACCTGACTTTTGGTGAGGTTGTTTGATGAAGAGAATGTTAGTTCGAAGAATTCCGTCCATATTTCTACATAGCTATCACTGTGGGATATTGAACATTCCTGGCTGAACAGGTAAAGTTTAAAGTTTATTGTTTAGAGTCACAAGTAGACTTACATTAACACTGCAATGAAGTTGCTGTGAAAATCCCCTAGTCGCCACACTCCGGCACCTATTCGGGTAGACTGAGGGAGAATTTAGCACGGCCAATGCACCTAACCAGCTCTCTTTCGGACTGTGGGAGGAAACCCACGCAGACATGGGGAGAACATGCAGATTCCGCACAGACAATGACCCAAGCCAGGAATCGAACTCGGGTCCCTGGCGCTGTGAGGCAGCAGTGCTAACCACTGATAAAACAGGACTTGTTTAACCCCTTAGCCACACATAGGAACAGGAGTAGATCAGTCAGCTCCTGGAGGACCGACACCCCCTGATAATTTAGCACGCCAAGCACCATTGCATAGGCAGAGTCAGGTTAGATAATGTGTTCAGTTCCTCGAGTGGGACTCAAACACAAAGGGGTAGATTTAATCTTTCACCGCCGACCATGTAACTGGCAGCCTATTGGTGGCCTATTGTACAATTATTTTTAAAACGCTACATAAATGGATCATGATACACAGGTAGCTGCGAAGGCAGCTGATTTGTATGGAGCCATACAATGAGGCACTGACAAGCTAATTTTCCCCAGCCAGTTTCACTGACGGAAAGCAAAGGAAGATTTGTATTTATTTAGCACTGCTCATGGCCTCCAGATGTCCCAATGAAGTGTTTTTTTGAAACGTACTCCCTGTTGTACTGTTGGAGATGCAGCAGCCAATTGTGCACAGCAAGCTCCCACAAACTAGCAATGAGGCCACGCCCAGATAATCTGCTTTTGTCTTTGTTTATTCATTCGGGGCATGTGGGCATCGCTGGCTGGGCCAGCATTTGTTGCCCATCCCTAATTACCCTTGAACTAAGGGCATTTAAGAGTCAACCACGTTGCTGTGGCTCTGGAGTCACATGTAGGCCAGACCAGGTAAGGATGGCAGATTTCCTTCCCTAAGAGATATTAGTGAACCAGATGGGTTTTTCCGACAATCGACAATGGTTTCATGGTCATCAGTAGATTCTTAATTCTGTATTTTTTATTGAATTCAAATTTCACCAGCTGCCACGGTGGGATTCAATCCCAGATCCCCAGAGCATTATCCTGGAGTCCCTGGATTACTAGCCTAACGACAATACTACGACACCACCGCCTCCCCCATGATACTGTTTTGAGGAATACATAATGGTCTGAACACCAAGGAGAGCCCCACTGCTCTTCTTCAAAAGAGTGCTGTGGAATCTTTAGCATCCACCCGAGAGGGCAGGTGGCACCTTGATTTAGCGTGGCGTGTGAAAGATACTGCAGCGCTCCCTCAGCACTGCACTGGGACTGTCAACTGGGATTACATTCTCAAATCCCTGGACATGAACCCATAACCTTCTGACTCAGAGGTTAGAGTGCTCCCCTCCAACAGCACTGGTGGGGGTGGTGGGGGGGGGGGGGGGGGGGGGGGGTATATCTGCACCACCTGGACTGCAACTGTTCAGGGACTGGCTCCCTACCACCTCCTAAAAGGGATTAGGGACAGGCAGTAAATATTGGTCGATCCAGCAAAGTCCACACTTCAAGCACAGATTTTAAAGAGTGGAGTGGTTGTTTACTCCTAGTTTACTGCTCACCCGTGCAAGTTAAAAATCCTCTTGAGACTGAAAGCAAAATCAAATGAGGCAAGCTGACATCAAACAACAACACTTTGCATTTGACATGGTGAAAATGTCCCAAGGCATTGACAGAAAGCTAATCAAATAATATTGACACCAAACCACAGGGTGACATTGAGCCAAGTGAGCAAAAGCTTGGTCAGAGAGGTGGGTTGTAGAGAGCGTGTTGAAGGGGGAGAGAGATTTGGAGATGGGTGGAGGGGAATTTTAGTCAGGGAATTCCAGAACTTAAAGCCGAGGCAGCTGATGGTATGGTGGGCGGAGCAAAGGAAATGAAGGATGCTCAGGAGGCCTGAGCTAGCAGAGTGCAGAGACCCGAGAGAGTAATTACATTGGGAACAAAACAAAAATAAATGACTTTCTTTAACATTTCTGCTGAGTTTTCCGGCCTTTCCGCCAGCGGGATCATCCAGTCCTGCCAATGGCGATTCCCCCACGGCAGGCTCCAGGCAGCACGGCCTGTTCTGCCATTCAATTAGATCATTGCTGCTCTGCAACGCAATTCCATCTTCTTGCCTTTGTAACTCTCCAACAACTTTGCCTCATGATACCCATCAATCTCAATGTCGAAATCCAATCTCAACACCTTTCTTGGGAAGGATGAATCTGGATTTCCGCGGTTACTTTTTTCTGTGAACAAGTGCTCCCTGACATCACCGTCAAGCAGCCTAGCTCTAATTTTAAGACTACAGCCCATCGCTCAAACAGATTAAAATGGGATATTTAGGTCTGTCGAGAATGTGGGGAGGACGAGAGACAGAATAAGCTGAACTCATCAGAAGCACTGGGCGGCGTGATACGCAGGTGCACTGGAATCGGGAAAAGGACATTCCTTATCTTTATGTAGTTTGTGATGATGAAGGGCTATTTATTCCCGACTAACCTGCCCACGGCATTTTTAGTTCCGATTCTGAGCATCAGTGGATTTCTTTACGCCTCCTCCGTTCGACCATCGATTGAATAGATGAACAAGTACACACAAGGAAACATGTTTAAAAGAAAAACTACCCCAGTGAAATGAGAGAGCTTGTTAACAGATTGGCCCACTTGGCTGGCATTTTCATCTTCAGCTTGTTTGTTACAGTAATCAGACATTTGAGTCTGAAAGTGGAGTCAGTAAAGGCAGCAAGCAGCTCACTCGAGGTGCTGAAGTACTCCCTGAGGGGAAGGTGGTGCAGAGCAGAGGGGGGAACCTCCAATCCTGAACCAGAGATCTTCCAGAAATCGAAGTTCAAACATCTGCCAGACCTGCTGAGATTATCCAGCATTTTCTCTTTTGGTTTCAAACATCTCTCTCTGCTTTGTGAGAATTTAGACCATTAAACAGACCCAGCTCAGTTATGCATGATGTTGCAGTCTATGTCGCAAGTGTCAAAAATAACGAAGACCTGTTGTTAAACCTAAACCTAACCTGGGGGTGGCACAGTGGTTAGCACTGCTGCCTCACGACGCCAGGAACCCGGGTTCGACTCCCAGCTTGGATCATTGTCTGTGTGGAGTCTGCACGTTCTCCCCATGTCTGTGTGGGTTTCCTCCGGGTGCTCTGGTTTCCTCCCACAGTCCAAAGACCTGCTGGTTAAGTGCATTGACCCAAACAGGCGCCAGACTGTGGCGACTAGGTGAATTTCACAATAACTTTATTGCAATGTTAATGTAAGCCTACTTGTGACTAATAAATAAACTTTACTTTACTTTAAATAAATCTTTGATTCTTCCTACATCTAATTCTGATCACTTTAGCATCCCTGAATTTAATCATGCCTTCAGCTGCCTGGTCTCAGAGCTCTGGAAATCTCTCTAAACTTCTCCACCTCTCTGCATCTCTCTCCTCATTTAAAGAACTACTCACAGACTACGGCCAGAATCTTATTACCATTCATGTCAGCGGGACTTTCCCATCGCGCTGCAGTAAGCGGATATTTGGCTGGCCGCCAAATTCTCCGACCTCGCTGTAGCAGGAGCGTGACATGAACAGCAGGTAAGATCGCGCCCTTCCTCTTTGACTATCTTTCTGCCCCCTCCCTCCTCCACCCACCCCCCCCCCCTCCCCCTCCAGCGGGCGTGTTTTGCGGTAATGGAGGCAGCAGAGGTGTCCCGCCATTAGCCGGTGGCAGGTTCTTCCAGTCCAGCCGCTGCCAATGGGGTTTCCCGTCGTTCGCACCTTCTGCCACCGCAGCTGGGGAACCCGCCATGGAGTGGGTCACCATCGACGGAACCGGAAGATCCTGATGGCGGGAATGACAAGAAAATCCCACCCCCGGTATCCAATTCTGTTTGATTCTATTCCTGTGAAGCGCTTTTGGATGTTTGTATCAAATTAGAGGTGTTTTGTCAACACAGGCTGTTTCTGGAGATGCTTAGCTCACCCCCAGCTGTTATTATTGCTATTCAATTCTTCAAATCTTAATATAGAAAAATAACTTCAAAAACTTGGTTGCAAACCCATGAAGAGATGACATGTAGTTGGCAAACAAGTAGTGCTGCAAAGCTGACAGTCATTGATGCCATGCTGTTACGGTTATTCAGGAATGCAGACAATTGCCAGGCAGTACAGAACTTGAGTATTGCTGAAACAGTCTATCCAACTTTTCCAAGTGTATTTGACTCAAAGTTGTACCTGTCTTCATTTCCACAAGCAAACGAACGTTTATGCGGGATGTGATTGGACAGATCGGTAGTGGGGTCACTCAATTACGCCGTGCCATGTTCTGCACTTGGTCTGAAATCTGTATATTTCTTACATTTTTCCACTTGTTCAGTTACCCAGCCTCAATAGGTGACCACAGCGTAAACAATGTCCCTTTGAAACACACCCTCGCAGTAAGCAGAAGCAGTTTGGCAATGCAATTAACGACACCGCCAAAAAAAGTAGTAATTTTCTCTGACCACGAACTGTCTGAAAGTGAGGAGCTTGATCTTGCACATTCTTTCAGTTCTGATGTACCTTCATCCCAAACAGGAAGAGATATTTGCTCAAACTCCTCGAGTTCCAGCTTCTCTCCACAATCTAGCGTCCAGTGAAGACACTGAGGATGGCATTTTACCGTCCCGCCCACCACGAGGATCGTAGCGGGCGGGGGCGGACCATGCTGAGATCCGTTGACCTCGGGGAGGATTTTCCAGCCTTGGGGCGAGTGCAGCTGGAAAATCCCACCTTGAATCTTTGAAAGTCTGATCTAGTGCACACGTACAGCAATTAACCCAACCACTTGGCTGATTTTCACATGCAGCATGACTGTTTGGTAACATTGCAATGCTTCAAGGCCAACTCAGACTTACATCTGTGAACCCGACAAAGGGAGTAGAATAGTCATCCTTAACAAGTGCGACTGTACTGACAAAATGCATGCCATTCTTAATGATGGGTCCAAATTTATATCTATTGGACCTATCGGTAAGCATGGCCAGCCCACCCCTGTTTGAAAGCAAGTTTTAAAACCACTTGTTGAATTATAGAAGTGAAGAGTAACAAGCCGCCTGCGTTTCTTCATTTTTCATTCATGGGATGTGGCCGTCGCTGGCTCGGCCAGCATTTATTGCCCATCCCTAATTTGAGAATGTGGTGGTGAGCTGCCTTCTTGAACCACTGCAGTCCATGTAATGTAGGTACACCCACAGTGCTGTTAGGGACATAATTCCAGGAATTTGACCCAACAACAGGGAAGTAACTGCGAATATTTCCAAGTCAGGCCTCCTTCTGCACTGTATGATTCTATAAAGAAGGATAGTGTGTGGCTTGGAGGGGAACTTGCAGCTGTTCCCATATGTATCCTGCCCTTGTCTTTCTAAGTGGTAGAAATTGCAAGGTCGGAAGGTGCTGTCTAAGGCTCTTTGATGAGTTGTTACAGTGCATCTTGTAGATGGTACACACTGCTGCCACTGTGCATCAGTGGTGGAGGGAGTGAATGTTTATGAATGGGGTGCCAATCAAGTGGGCTGTTTTGTCCTGGATGGTGTCGAGCTTCTTGAGTGTTGTTGGAGCTTTTATGCCTTGAGGCTCTAAGGTGTCAAAGTCACAGAACTGTAACAGCGCAGAAGAAGGCCACTCGGTCCATCCTGTCTGCACCAGCTCTCCAAACGAGCATCATGACTTAGTACCATTCCCCTGCCTTTTCCCCATAGCCCTGCACATTGCTTCTATTCAAATAATCATCTATTGTCCTCGCAAATGCCTCAATTAAACCTGTCTCCACCACACTTCCAGGCAGTGCGTTCCAGACTTGAACCACTTGCTCTGTGTAAAAGGTTTTTCTCACATCACATTTGCTTCTTTTACAGAACACTTTAAATCTGTGCCCTCTCGATCTTGATAGTTCACAAGCAGGAATAGTTTTCCCCATTGACACTGTCCAGCCCCTCATGATTTTGAATATCTCTTTCAAATCCCTACTTAGCTTCTTTCTCTCCAAGGACAAGAGTCCCAATCTCTCCAATCTAGCCTATTACTGAAGTTTCTCACCCCTGGAAACACTCTAGTAAACCTCTTCTGCATTCTCTCCAATGTGTTCATATCCTTCCGATAGTGTGGTGCCCAGAACTGTACACAATATTCCTGCTGAGCTTTATAGCTAGTGTCTTGTGTAAGTTCAGTATAAATAACCTCCATGCTCTTGTACTCTATGCCCCTATTATTAAAACCCAGGATACTATATTCTCTATTAACCAATCTCTCCAACGATCCTGTTCAATGATCAATACACCCAGTTCCCCCTGCTCCTGCACCCCCTTAAGAATTGTACCCCTTATTTTATATTGTCTCCCCATGTTCTTCCCACCAAAGTGCATCACCTCATACTTCTGCATATTAAACTTCATCTGCCACCTCTCTACCCACTCCACCAATTTCTCTATGTCTTTTTGAGTTTCTACACTGTTTTCATCGCAGTTTACAATACTTCTTAAAGTTTATTTCAGCAATGGTAATGCCATTGAATGTCAAGGGGAAATCGTTGGATTCTCCATTGTTGGAGATGGTCATTGCTTGGTACTTGTGTGACATGAATGTTCACTTGCCAATTATCAGCCCAAGCCTGAATGTCGTCCAAATCTTTCTACATATGAACACAGACTATTATAGGGCTCACCCTCATGATTCATTATGTCTGCAGATGTATGGTCTGTCACATCTGCTCATACAAATTCAGAGCTCGAGTAGGCCACTCAGCCACTCAAGCCTGATTCACCATTCAATAAGACCATGGCTGATTTGATTGTAACCTCCCACCTACCTCCAATAATCTTTAACTTCCTTGTTAATTAAGAATCTATCTACCTCTGCCTTAAAAATATTCAAAGACTGTTTCTACTGAGCGACATGGTGCAATAGTGGTTAGCATTGCTGCCTCACAGTGCCAGGGATCCATGTTTGATTCCCGGCTTGGGTCACTGTCTGTGTGGAGTCTGCACATTAACCCGTATCTGCGTGGGTTTCCTCTGGGCGCTTCAGTTTCTTCCCACAGTCCAAAAGATATGTGGTTAGTTGCATTGGCCATGCTAAATTGTCCCACAGTGTACTGAATAGGCGCCAGAGTGTGGCGACTAGGGGATTTTCACAGTAACTTCATTGCAGTGTTAATGTAAGCCTACTTGTGACACTAATAAATAAACTTAAACTTAAAATTTTTTGAGGAATAGAGTCACTACCCTCTGAGGGAAGAAAATCCTAATCTCTGTCTTAAATGAGTGACCCCTTATTTTTAAACATTGACCTCTAGTTCTACATTCTCCCACAAGAAGAAACATCTTCTCCACATCCACCCTGTCAATACCCCTCAGGACCTTAAAGGTTTCAATCAAGTTCCTCTTCTGAACTTCAGCGGATACAAGCCGAGCCTGTCCAACTTTTCCTCATAAGACAACACATCCATTCCAGATATCAGTCTCGCAAACCTTCTTTGAACAGCTTCTGACATATTTACATCCTTCCTTATATAAGGTACTGTACACAATACTCCAGATGTGGTCTCATCAGTGCTAGCCTTTTGTGAGGCATGCACTAGGACACCCAGATCCCTCTGCACCTCAGAGCTCTGCAACCTCTGACCATTTAGATAATATGCTTTTTTTTATTATTTCTGCCAAAATGGACAATTTCACATTTTCCCACATTATACTTCATTTGACAGGTCTTTGCCAACTCACCTATTTACATACCTTTGTAGACTCCTTTTATCCTCTTCACAACTTACCTTCCTACCTTCCGGAAAAGTGATGTCCCTGCATATCCTATTGTATTTATGACTGGTTGACCAACTGGTTGAGTAAGTTGCTACAACCAGTTCTGAGGAGGTTTTCCACTTTCACAGTGAAGGATTCCTTCACCTTTGTAAAGACCACACAGGATTTGCATAATGATAGCAATGTTGTGTCCATTCGACATTGCTAGCCTATTCATACAAACGTACATATTAGGAGCAAGAGTAGGCCATCGGCCCCTCGAGCCTCCTCCGCCATTCAATAAGATCATGGCTGATCTGCTTGTAACTTCAATCTCACATTCCTCCCTACCCCCAAAATATTCACCAATGTACTTGCATCATGTCACAATATTATGGCGAGTGAGAAATGTTGGCAATGCATGAACCAATATTTTAGTGAACTTATGAACTCAACAACTCGCACAGTTGAGTTCAGTTTTAATGACACCATTTATGCCCAAATAGATGGTGTTGCCATAGGATCCCCTCTAGCCCAGTTTTCACGAACATTGTTGCGTTTCCAGGAGAAATGCATCTTCAATGGAATGATGCTTAACTCCTACCCCTCACATGTTTCCGAAATGTAGATGATCTGTTACTATTTTTGCATTTAAGAACTTCCTTGCAAACCTTAATCCTGCACTCAAATTCACTTTCAAAATGAATTTCCTCGATGCACTCGTTGAGAAATCTGCCAATTGATTCTCTACAAGTGTCTATTTGCAGGTTGACCTTCGCGGGTCAATATACATGATGGGATTCCTGCAGTTCCATGCACTAGAAGGTTAGCCTTCTCAACGAACTCAAATAGTTGCAAGCCATTTGCTCACCATGCAGGATTAGTGCTGAAACAAGGTGCGTCATAGCCATCCTGCAGGATAATGACTATGCTGATCAGATCATCGCTCACTGTGTACTGCACAAACTCATGAACGGACACGTCCCTTCAACTTTTCACAACTGGCCAAGTACTGACCATACTCAACCTGCCTGTGCTTGCAAAGCTCAGAACATAGTGTCCAATATTAGATGTGATTCTGTAGCTGGACACTTACTAAACAATCCTGAGTGCGTTAGAAATTACACAGGAAAACAATTTTATATTATCAGTTGCACTCACAGTGTGGGTCACTTACGTGTGCTTGAAGCCACATATATTCACACGCGCACACACACACACACACACACACACACACACAGTTCTGTCCTTTGCAGACAGAAGGAGCATGTCCACACATTGCACTCTTTTCAACTAAACAAAAGCTTGGGAAACAGCCATTCCCAGATTCACTCCCATGGTAATGCCTTGACCAGAGTTGACATGCCTGGTTGGAATTTAAACAAAAGCTTGGTAGTTAAATGTTTCTTGGTGAATTTCCATGGCAACGCCTCAAAAAATCAGAGTTCTGTTACCAACCAATCAGCACCCTCTTCTCACGCAGTATAAATTGTTGTTACCTTTAGATTTGGTATTCTTGCACATCTATCCTGATGAATGCCGGACAGAAAGTTTCAACATCATGCCTTTATTTCAGTATTATTCATTACAATACAACAACGTGCAATCATACAGTGACTTTATATTATCAAACATACACTCTTCCAAGGTTGAAATGAGCATGCACTTATTTATTTTTCTTTTCAATGTAAGAACAGAACACTGGCCTAGCAATATACCAATAAAGCACAATCCAGCAATACAACGGATCTGCCCATTCCTTCTGACAGTTCACATGGAATTCAACTATGAATCATCACTGCCAGCATGAATGAGAGGATCACAACCCCAGTGAAACTCCAGCAGAGAATCAGCCAGTTCTCAGCGTTAGGATTCAGGGAGTCCTTCCGTGAGTTTTACTGGTCATTCCACCTGGCTCACAAGCCCAAGTTGCCATAGTTCTTCAGATAGAAACGCGGGGATATTCCAGCAAGTTCTGAATACAACGCGTTTAAAACATTGCTTTCAAAAATCTATCCATCAATCCTGACAAGGTCAGTTTTGTGAAACTGAGAAGAGAACAGTGGGTTCGCTTGCTGTTATGTGAGGGTAGGCTTTCACTGTAACCATTGTGACCATGCCGGATGCTGACAGAATTCCCTCCCTGAAACCACTCAGAGGGGACCACTGTGGCACTTTCCACTGAGAGACTAGACCAGCCGTGTACAAGATTCGAACATCCAATAACACAAATTTGCTGAAATAAGTGGTTGTTGGGTGATCAATTTGCACAGTAGAGAAAGGATGGATCTGCATTCGTAGAGAATTATAGAATTGTACAACTCTCAAAGTGGCAATTCTGCCCATCAGATATACGTTCGCATTTGAAATGAGCAGTCCAGTTAGTCCCACTCTCCCACTCTTTCCCTACCTCCCAGCAATTCTCCTCCTTCAAGTATTTATCTATTGTCTTTTGAATGCTAATATTGAACCTATCAGGCAGTGAATTCCAAATCCTAACGATTCATTACATTGAAACACTTTTACCCCGCGTGTCGCCTCTGGTTCTTTTGCCAATGACCGTAAATCAATGCCTTCTTATATTGTCCCTTCAGCCACTGGAAACAGTTTCTCCTTAGCTGACATATCTAAACCCTTCATGGTTTCAGACATGTCATCCTAATCTCCGAGGAGAGCAGCCGAGCTTCTCTTGTCTATCCATGTAACTGTAATCCTTCATTCCTGGTACCAGTCGAGTAAATCTCTTTCAGAACATCTACAAAACCTTTGCATTCTGCCTCACATCTGGTGCCCAGAATTAGACACAGCTAGGGTCAAACTAATGCTTTCTACACAATCAGAATTGATAACTTCCTGGCTTTTGTACTTTATTGATTTAGACCACTTTCCACCCGTGCTTTGCTATCTGCTTTGTTAAGCTGCCCTGCCATCTTCAATGTTATATGCACAGGCATCCCAGGTCTCTCTCTAATTGCGTCTCTTTTAAGACTGACTTTCACACCCAAAGTCTTTGACAGCCAGTGAAGTATGGTTACGGTAAAATATATGCGGCAACCAAATTCTGCACACCCGGTTTCGGCAAACAATCTGATGGCCACCAGGAAATCTGGTTAATTGGGGGATAGACGCTGGCCTGGCCACTGGGGAGCACTCACTTTTTCTTCTTTGGCATAATGGGATCAGATCCCTTGCACCCACCCAAGGGAAAAGTAGTGGGGGGCTCGATTTAATGCCTCACCCAAAATCACTGTCACTATGTAAGGTGCAAACAGGCACAGATTTCAAACTGAACGCCATCTCCCATAGGGAATCTTGCCTCCTGGAAACAGAAACTCACTGTCATGCTGGGCATTGTAAATTCTTACTGTGTTCCTCACCCCAACCCATTTCCCCACATCACCAGCCCTCACCTTTCGGTCTGTGCCCTTCTGTTTTTTTGCCTCTTTCAGTACCTTGGACAGATAAAGAATGTGTGTGTGTATCTTATCTGTGTCTCTTCCCCCCACCTCTCACGCTAAAAATAGAGTGGTTCAGAACGAAGAGATAAAGTTACTAATCCAAATATTTAAAGCCTGCGCAGCAATTGAACAGGAGTGCTGGGTCCTTTAAACCACCACCAGTTCATCAGAACCACTCCTCCCATCAGATTCTGGGTATGCGTCGCCTAGCCACTTTCTAAGTATCAGGGTGACGAAAAGAGACAGGGACAATTTGATTTTCTCCCACTTTTACCTCACACTGTGCCTGTAGCACGCACTCAGACTGAAATCTCACATAATATGGCCACAGACCCTTGAGGCTGCGGGAGTTATTGCACTCAATTCCCAAGGAGGCCTGGGTTTCGGAGCTTGTATCTTGGATTTTAATATGTCGAGGGGATAATATCTGATTTGGGTTTCCATTTCCAGCCTCAATGTGTGTCTCTCCTCCCTCCCCATGCTCCAGGGGAACTCAGGAGCAGAGCATCACCTGTCCCTACCTCTGGGTTTTTTTCCCTCTATCTTTGATAATTGGTTGACAAGTCGCCATCATGATTTTTTTTTTTTAAATGGGATGTGCTGCGATGAAAAGGGAATTTTTATTCTGGTTTTCACAGCTCTCCAGAGAACAGTTGTTTTTTTTGAATAACAAAGAGGGATTAAATTGGAGGGTTTTTGGTTAATGAAGTAAAAAAGTGGCAAAGTTAGCCGAGGACTAAAACTGCCCACCTCATATCAAACCTTTAATACCACAATTTCTTCCTGGCAGTGTTCATTCACACTTGGTCTTTTATTTAATTTTTTTTAACACCCACATCCTTCTTCCACCCAATTGCCCATCCCCTTTAATACCACACACACGGCTCAGCTATAGTGCTCTCGTCAATGCTGACCTGACCCCTGAGCCCTGAAAAGTGGCGAGCTGCACAAGTGTGGGGTTAAGCCTCTGAGGCACTCGCCAGCTGAAGTATAACTCCCTCCCAAAGCGCAAAGCCACAATTCTTCCTTTTTATTGAAAAAGTGCAGCGGCAGACCCATTTGGTTTTTCTGGACACCTGATGAACTTAAATGTTAAAGAGAAAGCAGCTGCTTACGTAAGGAAGATGCCACATGGGACTCGGGCGCAGTACAGCATTTAAAAAACAACATAAACTGAATAACACATGATGATATGTCCTGAAAATTTCCTCAACCCTGAACTAATGGTACCAGGAATCCACATCCAAACAAAGGAAAATCAAATCAGTGACAATTACATATCCCGTTTCATATATCTCAGATCCTTGTGGTGATTTTCTCAGTATTCTAGTGTTTGGGGCACTTAAGTCTGTTGCCTTAAATCTCTGCGTCATGTATAGATTTCAGACTTTCATTGTCATTTTGTACATTGAGGGCTGCAAGATAAAACATGCGTACTCATGATGGAATTAATAGCGAGGAATTGTTTCCACTGGCTGCAGGGTTGATAACAAGAAGGACAAGCTTAAGTTAATTGGCAAAAGAATCTGAAGAGAAACCAGGAGGTTTTTGGTAACGCTCTGTGTTGTCAAGAGTTAGAATGCACTGCCTCCATAGAGCGGTGGGTCCAGATTCATCTGTAACTTTCAAAAGACAAACTGGAGATGATTTTTTTTTTAAAAAGGGCAGGAGGAGGGAGAAATATACTGCAGGTCGACAGAGAATGAGCACGAGGGGGAGTAAGATGGACTGGAGAGCTCTCTCTCTCTCGCTCTGAGAGCCAGAAACAATGAGCAGAATGTTCCGCTGCCCACTGCAGATTCAGTGGGCAAAAAAAGACCGGTCGGGGTGGTCTGAGGTAGCTCAACCAGGGGCTCACACACCTTGTGGAGGCCATAGCTAATTACATAACAACTCCTCCTGGCCCCTTGCTGCTTTAAGCAAACAACACAGCCCCCAAACCCAACCCTGATGTTAAAGAGCAGCAAAAAAAAAGACAGAATCCCAGGCAGGTTATTTTCACAGCTGCCGGGCTGTTTCCAAATTCTTCCCTTCTGCTTCTCTGTGTTTGTGTCATTGCTGTAACATTAAGCACTTTATATATATATTTTGTGTGTGTGTGTGCTTTCGACATCGACATTTTGTACAGGGGGAGAAATTTTTCTGAGCCTGGAACCTTTTCAGATTTGGATTGGGGAGGATTCACCTCGGGATTCAGAGAAAAACACACATTTATACAAACGAAAACATAGATTCAACACCCAGCAATGGGGGAAAAAAACACTTAACCAACAATAATGAGATCCTCAGCACTGGTAGCGGGGCGGCGTGGGGGGGGGGGAGAAAATATATATCCAACAACCAGCAATAATAATGACATTTTCAGCATTGGGGGGGAATAAAACCACATTACAAACCAGCAAGAATAGGAACAAGAAAACCAAATGTCCACTTACCACTTTTAACTTTCTTTCTTCCATGCAAAGCGCACCAGGTTCCAAACAAACACTTGAAAGTCTTCGCAGGTGTCAGTAAATCCAACAATTCTCATCTTGAATACCTTTTTGGGGGGGGTCATCCGTTGAAGAACTCGATCCTTTCCATCTTTCCGATGATTTTTTTTCCTCCTTCTGGGTTGCTGCAAGTTTAGTTTTCTCACTTTTTTCTTCCTTCCCTCTCTCCACACACACACACACACACACACAGAGACAGTTCTTGATGTGGAAATGTTTCACTTCTTCCTTCCCTCGTATTTCTTTTTCTCTCTGTAGAGAAATGAAATGAGGGTTTATTTGTTGGAGAAAGGGAGGGTGGGGGGTGCTGAAGTAGTTGCAGCCAGGAGCGCAGGCTGCTGTTTGCTGTGGGGAGATGCTGAGGGAAGTGATGGACTGTGACAGATGGCTGCCCCGGGGAGGCTGGCTGGCTGGCTGGCTGGGGGAGGCGGCGCGAGCGCTGGATCCCTCCCACCTCCAGCATCCAGCCCGCGGCCACTGCCTGTGTCCCCACACCGGGGGCGGCGGGGGGTGGGACTGATTGGAAACCCCCCCAACAACAAGTCCAAAGTAGCGGTGTGCCCCTTGTTCTAAAACTCTCCGCGGCTTGAGGGCGAATAGAGAGGTTTGAAAGATTATATATATATATTTGTAGACAAGAGGAATATAGGAAGGAGAAAGAGAAGGGAAAATATTTTTTGACAGACAAGCGAAACATGGACAGACAGATGGAACAAACAGTTCAGACCATTATTCTTATTTCCCCGTTTTACTGGTGTTGCATTTTAAAGATTGTGAGACCAGTTCAGACCAGTACTCTTATCGATAGACAGATACATACAGACAGTTAGAGACAGACAGATCGATACATATATACAGATAGCGAGAGATAGATAGATTAACACACACATACATAGAGACATACAGATATCGATACATGCATACAGACAGTTAGATATAGACAGATAGATAAACAGACAGATACATACAGTATAGATAGAGACAGACAGATATCGATACATACATACAGATAGATAGAAATAGATAGATGGACGGATAGATAAATACATACATACAGTTAGATAGAAAGTTATATAGAGGCAGACAGATATCGATACATGCATACAGACAGATAGCTTGATATAGATAGATGGACAGATAGATAGGTAGATAGATACATACATACATTCACATATACAGACAGTTAGATAGAGACAGACAGATAGATAGATCGATACATGCATACAGGCAGATAGTTAGATACAGACAGATGATAGATAGACAGACAGATACATACAGTTAGATAGAGACAAACAGATATCGATACATGCATACAGACAGATAGTTAGAGATAGATAGATAGAGACAAGTACATACATACAAACGGTTAGATGGAGACAGACAGATAGATCGATCGATCGATACATGAATACATATAGACAGTGAGATAGAGACAGACAGATAGACAGATACATACATACAGACAGTTAGATAGAGACAGACAGGCAGATAGATCGATCGATACATGCGTACAGACAGGTAGTTAGAGATAGATAGATGGATGGACAGACAGACATACAGATAAATAGATAGATTGATACATACAGACAGATAGTTAGATACAGATAGGCAGATAGATAGATAGATAGATAGATAGATAGATAGATAGATAGATGGATGGATGTGTTAATTATGCATTAATATATACAAATTATGCAAGTCATGATCTCCTATTAATTTTAATTACTATTTTTCAAAGTGATTGTAATAAAAGGATTTAAAGATTTTGCTGGGTTATCTGGATTGGATTGGATTGGATAGGATAGGATTGGGATCAGTGCCTCCTGTTCTCTCAATGAATATCACTGTCCTTCTCATCCTCCAGTCACCTTTTTTTTTTGTTTTAATATCCGGAATAAACAGATGGTTATAGGATATATTTGACTAAGAGGGAGAGCAACAAATGTTCAGTGGGCTGCTTCCTGGGGATGAAGGTACAGCACTGTGAGGAGAGGCTTCCTGGGGATGAAGGTACAGCACTGTGAGGAGAGGCTTCCTGGGGATGAAGGTACAGCACTGTGAGGAGAGGTTAAGTGGACTCAGCCTAGATTGCCTAGAGTTTAGGAGAATAAGTGGTGCCTTTATTGAAATATATAAAATTCTTTAGAGGGCTGTCAGCTAAGATGCCACAAGGATTTCGCCTCTCCGTGGGATCTAGAAGTAGGGGACAATTATCTTGGAATAAGAGGTCGGTCATTTAGGACTGCGATTAGGAGAAATGTCTTAAATCAAGGGATTATGACTCTTTGGAATTCTCTACCCCAGAGAGAGCCATGGATGCTCTGTCATTGAGAGTATTCAAGTACGAGGTGGTTAGAATTTTGAGCACTGAGGGGATTAAAGGGATATGGGGAGAAGGCAGGAAGGTGGAGCTGAGATAGGAGATCAGCCATGATCTTATTGAATGGCAGAGAGGGCTCGAAGTGCTGGGTGGCCAATTCAGGCCTACCTGTGACAACTGATCCCTTTTTATCTCCATGTGTTTCTAACATCCAGAAACAAAACTGATTTTTAAAAAATGTTCTGTTACCAACACGCAATGTTCTGTTACCCTTTTTTATATTCATTTCTGGGACATGGGCGTCGCTGGCTGGCCAGCATTTATTGCCCATCCCTCGGGCGGCACGGTGGCACAGTGGTTAGCACTGCTGCCTCACAGTGCCAGGGACCCAGGTTCAATTCCCAGCTTGGGTCACTGACTGTGTGGAATTTGCCCATTCACCCCGTGCCTACTTGGGTTTCCTCTGGGTGCTCCGGTTTCCTCCCACATTCTGAAAGACGTGCTGGTTTGGTGCATTAACCCGAACAGGCACCGAAGTGTGGCAACTAGGGGAATTTCACAGTAACTTCATTGCAGTGTTAATGTAAGCCTTACTTGTGACTGATAAATAAACTTTACTTTGTTGCCCGAGGGCAGTTGAGTGTCAACCACATTGCTGCGGCTTTGGAGTCACATGTAGGCCAGACCGGGTAAGGATGGCAGATTTCCTTCGCTAAAGGACATTAGTGAACCAGCTGGCTTTTTCCGACAATTGACAATGGTTTCATGGTCATCAGTAGATTCCTAATTCCAGGTATTTTTATTGAATTCAAATTCCACCATCAGCTGTGGCAGGATTCGAAGCCGGGTCCCCAGAACATTAGCTGAGTTTCTGGATTAATAACCCAGCAATAATACCACTAGGCCATCGCCTTCCCGAACCAGGGGACCAGGGTCCACCAGACGTGGACTGATTGACCTGCCGTGGGTTCCAAGCTGCTTGGGATTAATCCAACACTCAACTATTTGCTGTGGGGGACTCAAATATCCCATAAAAATTTATGATCCGCCTTTTCCCACTCTCATCCACAGCCCATCCTCACTCGAACAACACAATGCTGAGAGCAGCCTCGACCCTATCTTCTAACATAATGGGTTGAAAATAATACAAGGAGCTAAACCGAGAAGGGGAGAAAACTAGAGAGAGAATGGAAGAGAAGAGCATGAGGGAGTTTGGAATTCCAATCACCCCAGCACTTCAGGAATGTACATTTGATTGTTTGTTCTTGCATGTAGCACAGTGGTTAGCACTGCTGCTTCACAGCTCCAGCGACCTGGGTTCGATTCCCGGCTTGGGTCACTGTCTGTGTGGAGTTTGCACATGCTCCTCGTGTCTGCGTGGGTTTCCTCCGGGTGCTCCAGTTTCCTCCCACAGTCCAAAGATGTGCAGGTTAGGTTGATTAGCCATGCTAAAATTGCCCCTTAGTGTCCTGGGATGTGTAGGTTAGAGGGATTTGTGGGTAAATGTGTAGGGATATTGGGGTAGGGCCTGGGTGGGATTGTGGTCGGTGCAGACTCGATGGGCCGAATGGCCTGTTTCTGCACAGTAGGGTTTCTATGATTTCTATGATGTTTTTAGAAAATGTATATTTTTCTGTTGTTAGTATATGTCCCTCAGTCAGATCTGAAATTGCAGAGTTTTATTTGTGGTTTGTATATGATAAGAAGCCCTTCTTCTGAACATTAACACTAACAAAAGCGGTGTACCTACTGCTCTCTCCTTTCTCAGTTTAAGCTAAACAGTTATTTATTAAGGTACCACTTGCTAGTAAAATAGTTTGGTGCCCCTTCAAACAATATTAAAAGGGGGAGAAAAATAAACAGTACAGTACATTAAGGGGTCATCATTAAATCCCCATTGAAGATTAACTGCCTGATGTATAGTTCTCTGTTTATTTATTTTTTAAATATCACCTACAAAGTAATCTGCACCGGCACCCTTTGGGAGTTGCTGCCCGACCCCCCACTGTGTGTCTGCCGAATATCTTAGTCAAGAGCTCCCTCTATCTGTCATTTGGGACATTTTCCCAGTTGTGATGTGATTAACCGCATGATTCAGTTACTATGATAGGAATGTTATGTGAGCCTTTTCCTGTATTGCACGCACTTAGGCTGAAACTTCCTCACACACTCCAACAGATCTGCAGTCACCACAAGACCAGCTTTATTACCCAAAGTCGAGATGCGCAGTCACCTATGTAATGAGATGTAATCCTTGGCTTTAGTCCATCCTCCAGAGACTTAAGTACATAATCCAGATTGACACTCCCTGTGCAGTATTGGAGGCGTGCTGCAGTGTCTGATAAGACATTAAATTGAGCTTCTCTCTCTCCCCTCAGGTGGATGGGGAAGATCCCATGGTATTTATTTTTGGAGAAGTTATTCCTGGGACCCTGACCAATAATCATACCTCACATTATCTGAGCAATAGTGCAAATCTCTTTGTGGGAGCTTGCTCTGCACAAAGTGGAAGCTGTGATTCCTGCATCACTGCAGTGCTTACAGTTCAGGAAGTACTTCACTCGTTGTAAAGTGATTCGAGATGTCCTGAGGTTGTGAAAGGCTCTGTTTAATAGTTTCATAGAATCCCTACAGTGCAGAAGGAGGCCATTTGGCCCATCAGCTGCACTGACTCTCTGACAGAGCACAGCACCCAGGCACCATCCTAGTAACCCCACGCATTTACCCCACTCATCCCACCAACCTACACATGCTGGATTCTAAGAGGCTATTTAGCATGGCCAATCCACCTAACCTGCACATCTTTGGACTCACCTAATGAAGGAGCAGCGTTCCGAAAGCTCGTGATACCAAATAAACTTGTTGGACTTTAACCTGGTACTGTGAGACTTCTTTGGACTATGGAAGGCAACCGGAGCACCCGGAGAAAACCCACGCAGACACGGAGGGAACGTGCAGACTCCACACAGACAGTCACCCGAGGCTGGAATCGAACCCGGGTCCCTGGAGCAGTGCTGACCACTGTGCCCCCGTGCTGCCCAAATTGTATGTGTGTGTGGAATAACAGTTTGATTTGTTGCATGTGAGATTCAAGCAATGGATTCTAATTTTCCCTCTTCACATCCTTGCAACATAATAACTTAGCTGTGAAGGGCTAGGCAGATGGGCATGGGAATCTGGATAGCACAGTGTGTTAGATACAAAACCAGAAAATGCTGGAAAATCTCAGCAGGTCTGACAGCAAACCTCTCTCTGTGGAGAGAGAATAGAGCCAACGTTTCGAGCCTAGATGACCCTTTGTCAGAGCTGTGTGTTAGATACTTAAGTTTCTGGCACCTGACTTCAATCCATCTCAGACTAAATGGGTTGAAATTCCGCACTAAGAATCCCATGTGAATTAAGTTCCACCAGCATTATTCCAGTTTGTCATTCTGCATGAAGGACAAATGACAACATTTCCGGTCCCCCTCCCCCAGTTCAGCACTAATTTTCCTTAATGAGGCCAAATGGCACGGGAGATGGAAAATGTTTCCATAGCGCAGTGGAGACACCCTCGTGTAACAGGATCTGTTCATCCTCCTTCAATATGGGTGTGGTGCCAGAGCAATGGAGAGTTGCAAAACATTCACAATACAGGAAGAGGGACAAACACAGCAACAGCCTATTGATGGAGACGTTAATACAGGACAAAATTAATTGTCACCTGAAAACAGTGCGTGCTTATAGAATCCTACAGTGCAGAAGGAGGCCATTCAGCCCATCGAGTCTGCACTGAACACAATCCCACGCAGGCCCTATCCCCATAACTCCATCCATTTACCCCAGCAAGTGCCCCTGACATTAAGGGGTAATTTAACATGGTCAATCCACCTGACCCGCACATCCTTGAACTGGGGGAGGAAATCGGAGGACCTGGAGGAAACCCATGCAGACACGGGGAGAACGTGCAAACTCCACACGGACAGTGGCCCGAGCCAGGAATCGAACCCCGGTCCCTGGCGCTCTGCCATTCATAAATGATAGCCAGCCTGGATTTATTTAAAAGGCAAATTGAGTTGAGTTCTTTGAAGAAGTAATGGAGAGAAGTAGTGAAAGAGAGTTAGTGGTGTTGTCATTGGACTAGTTATCCAGAGAACCAGGGTCATACTCTGGGGACCTGTGTTCGAATCCCACCATGGCAGATGGTGAAATTTTAATTCAATAATAATCTGGAATTAAAAGTCTAACGATGACCATGAAACCATTGTCAATTGTCGTTAAAATCCACCTGGTTCACTAATGTCCTTGATGGAAGGAAATCTGGCGTCCTTACCTGGTCTGTGGCTCCAGACCCACAGCAGTGTGGTTGGCTGTCAAACACCCACATCGCATGAACAAATTTTTAAAAAATGGTGGTTTGGGTGGTATTCCTCTTGCTTCTAAATCAGAAGGTTGTTGGTTTAAGTTTCATTTCAGTCCAGTGTAGCACTGAGGGAATGCTGCACTATCAGAGGGGTTCTCTTTTACATGAGAAACTGAGGCCTCCCTTGCCCGCTCAGGTGGATGTAACATGTCCTATGGCACTATTTCAGACGAGAGCAGGGAGTTATCCTCAGTATCCAGGTCAATATTCATACCTGAAACAACATGGTAAAAAATAGTGGCCGGGATTCTCCGACCTCGTCCGCGGCTGGGATTCTCCAATCCCACTGCTGTGAATGGAGAATTGGCGGAGCGCCAAATTCTCTCTTCTCACTGGCAGCGGTGGTGGGTCATACGACATCAGAGAATTCTGGCCAGTATCTAGCCATCATTACATTGCTGTTTGGGAGTGTTTGCTGTTTGCGAGTTGGCTGCTGTGTTTCCTACATTACAACGGTAACCACACTTCAACAAGTACCTCCACTGGCTGTAAATCACTTTGGGACTTCCATTGGTCATGAGAAATGCTACATAAATGCAAGTCTTTTTGTTACAATAAAGTGCTACATAATGGATTTGTCAGCAAAACTGAAACCCGTGGGATTAAAACATCAGTGGAAGCAATCTGAGAGAAAATTGAATAAGAGACAGGAAACAGTGGTGAACTCCAGTATTTCAGTCTGAAAGTGTAGAGCGGTGTTGTCCAGGGTTCGTTATGATACAAAACTTGCAAATGTGGCACCAGTGTGGAGGACACAGACAGAGAGGTGGAACAGGAAAGACGTGGGACAAATGGAAATTTAGCACAGAGAAGTGTGAAATTACAAACTTTGAGTCACAGAATCATAGAACAATACAGCGATCTG
Organism: Mustelus asterias; assembly: GCF_964213995.1. Lineage (NCBI taxonomy): Eukaryota > Metazoa > Chordata > Chondrichthyes > Carcharhiniformes > Triakidae > Mustelus > Mustelus asterias. The sequence continues at coordinate 15,721,700 of NC_135802.1, forward strand.
TTATGAACGTGTTGCGCTGAAAGGCTGGTGAAAACAGGTTCAATAGTTACTTTCAAAAGGGTTCAGAAAAAGGGTTTGGCACGGGCATCGAGGACCAAAGGGCCTCTTTTCTTTGTTCTTTGTTCTTTAAATCTTGAGAAGGAAGATAATTCAAGGAGTTTGATAAAAGAGCATGAGGTGTAGGACTAGTCGGATAGCTTTTCAAAGAACTGGCAGGCATGATGGAATGAATGGCCTCCTTTAAGGACAATTCAACGATTCTACACAATTGGCAGGCATTTAATCGCTAACTTTTCAACTTTGTTGACAGGATAGTCACAAGCTTTTTCCCAGGGTGGAAGAGTCAATTACTAGGGGGTATAGGTTTAAGGTGCGAGGGGCAAGGTTTAAAAGGGGATGTACGAGGCAAGTGTTTTTACACAGAGGGTGGTGGGTGCCTGTGGAACTTGTTGCCGGGGGAGGTAGTGAAAGCGGATACGGTAGTGACTTTTAAAGGGTGTCTGGACAAATACATGAATAGGATGGGAATGGAGGGATATGGTCCCTGGAAGGGTAGGGGGTTTTAGTTCTGTCGGGCAGCATGGTTGGTGCAGGTTTGGAGGCTGCTGTAATTTACTTTGTTCTTTGTTTTATCCTGGCTATAACAGCCGATTAGTGTACATCCTAACATTGCTCTATCTTTTCTCATTCACAAACTGATGAATATTTCCAGAATCTTCTATTTAATTTATCTTCAGATCTGAGGTTTTGAATCTTTGGCCGGAATTGTACTGACGCACCAAAGGTCCCTCCACCAGAACATAGAACATAGAACATAGAACATTACAGCGCAGAACAGGCCCTTCGGCCCACGATGTTGCACCGACCAGTTAAAAAAAAACTGTGACCCTCCAACCTAAACCAATTTCTTTTCGTCCATGAACCTATCTACGGATCTCTTAAACGCCCCCAAACTAGGCACATTTACTACTGATGCTGGCAGGGCATTCCAATCCCTCACCACCCTCTGGGTAAAGAACCTACCCCTGACATCGGTTCTATAACTACCCCCCCTCAATTTAAAGCCATGCCCCCTCGTGCTGGATTTCTCCATCAGAGGAAAAAGGCTATCACTATCCACCCTATCTAAACCTCTAATCATCTTATATGTTTCAATAAGATCCCCTCTTAGCCGCCGCCTTTCCAGCGAAAACAATCCCAAATCCCTCAGCCTCTCCTCATAGGATCTCCCCTCCATACCAGGCAACATCCTGGTAAACCTCCTCTGCACCCTCTCCAAAGCCTCCACATCCTTCCTGTAATGTGGGGACCAGAACTGCACACAGTACTCCAAGTGCGGCCGCACCAGAGTTGTGTACAGTTGCAACATAACGCTACGACTCCTAAATTCAATCCCCCTACCAATAAACGCCAAGACACCATATGCCTTCTTAACAACCTTATCTACTTGATTCCCAACTTTCAGGGATCTATGCACACATACACCTAGATCCCTCTGCTCCTCCACACTATTCAAAGTCCTCCCGTTAGCCCTATACTCAACACATCTGTTATTCCTACCAAAGTGAATTACCTCACACTTCTCCGCATTAAACTCCATCCGCCACCTCTCGGCCCAACTTTGCAACCTGTCTAAGTCTTCCTGCAAACTACGACACCCTTCCTCACTGTCTACCACACCACCGACTTTGGTGTCATCAGCAAATTTGCTAATCCACCCAACTATACCCTCATCCAGATCATTAATAAATATTACAAACAGCAGTGGCCCCAAAACAGATCCCTGAGGTACACCACTTGTAACCGCACTCCATGATGAATATTTACTATCAACCACCACCCTCTGTTTCCTATCCGCTAGCCAATTCCTGATCCAATTTCCTAGATCACCCCCAATCCCATACATCTGCATTTTCTGCAGAAGCCTACCATGGTGAACCTTATCAAACGCCTTACTAAAATCCATATATACCACGTCCACTGCCTTGCCCCCATCCACCTCCTTGGTCACTTTCTCAAAAAACTCAATAAGGTTAGTAAGGCACGACCTACCTGCCACAAAACCATGCTGACTATCACCTATCAATTCATTACTCTCCAAATAACTATAAATCCTATCCCTTATAATTTTTTCCAACATCTTGCCGACAACAGAAGTGAGACTCACCGGTCTATAATTCCCGGGGAAGTCTCTGTTCCCCTTCTTAAACAATGGGACAACATTCGCTAACCTCCAATCTTCTGGTACTATACCAGAGGCCAACGACGACCTGAAGATCAGAGCCAGAGGCTCTGCAATCACTTCTCTTGCCTCCCAGAGAATCCTTGGATAAATCCCATCCGGACCAGGGGATTTATCTATTTTCAGACCCTCCAGAATATCCTGCACATCCTCCTTATCAACTGTAATACTGTCTATTCTACTCCCCTGCAACCCAGTGTCCTCCTCAGCTATATTCATGTCCCCTTGCGTGAACACCGAAGAGAAATATTGGTTCAATGCTTCACCAATCTCCTCCGGTTCCACACATAACTTCCCTCTGCCATCTATAACTGGCCCTAAACTTGCCCTAACCAACCTTCTGTTCTTGACATACCTATAGAACGCCTTAGGATTCTCTTTAACCCTATCCGCCAAAGTCTTCTCATGTCCCCTTTTAGCCCTTCTAAGCTCGCTCTTCAACTCCCTCTTAGCCAATCTAAAGCTTTCTAGTGCACTACCCGAGTGCTCACGTCTCATCCGAACATAAGCCTCCTTTTTCTTTTTAACCAACAAAGAAACTTTTTTGGTGCACCACGGTTCCCTCGCCCTACCAATTCCTCCTTGCCTGACAGGGACATACCTATCACAGACTCGCAGTAGCTGCTCCTTGAAAAAACTCCACATGTCGGACGTTCCCAGTCCCTGTAATCTCCTAGTCCAACCTATGTTTCCTAATTCTCTCCTAATAGCCTCATAATTACCCTTCCCCCAGCTAAAACCACTGGCCCGAGGTTCATGCCTATCCCTTTCCATCACTAAGGTGAACGTAACCGAATTGTGGTCACTATCACCAAAATGCACACCAACTTCCAAGTCTAGCACCTGGTCTGGCTCATTTCCCAGCACCAGATCCAATATAGCCTCACCTCTAGTTGGCCTGTCTACATACTGAGTCAAAAAACCTTCCTGCACGCTTTGAACAAAAACTGACCCCTCTAACGAGCTAGAGCTATAACAATTCCAGTCAATATTAGTCAAGTTAAAATCCCCCATAACAATTGCCCTATTACTTTCACTCCTAAGCAGGATTGACTCCGCAATCCTTTCCTCAACCTCTCTAGAACTTTTAGGAGGTCTATAAAAGACTCCCAACAGGGTGACCTCTCCTCTCCTATTTCTAATCTCCGCCCATACTACCTCAACAGATAAGTCCTCATCAAACCTCCTCTCTGACACTGTGATACAATCTCTGACCAATAATGCTACCCCTCCCCCTCTTCTACCTCCTTCCCTACTTCGACTAAAACATTTGAACCCCGGGACCTGCAGCATCCATTCCTGCCCCTGCTCTATCCATGTCTCTGAAATAGCCACAACATCGAAGTCCCAGGTACTGATCCACGCTGCAAGTTCACCCACTTTATTGCGAATACTCCTGGCATTGAAGTATACACATTTCAAACCCTGCTCCACCCCACCTCTGCAATGCCGTGCATTGCAGTCCCCATCCATGCATCCCTCACTTTCAGCCCCACTACTCAGGATCCCTCCCCCCCCCCGAATCAGTTTAAACCTCCCTGCATGGCCTTAGCAAATTTACCCCCCAGGATATTGGTCCCCTTCTGATTAAGGTGTAGACCATCCTTCTCATAGAGGTCACACCTTCCCCAGTACGAGCCCCAATTGCTTAAGTACCTGAACCCCTCCCTCCTGCACCATCCCCTCAGCCATGAATTCAAACCTTCCCTCTCCCTATTCCTCTCTAAACTATCCCGTGGTACAGGCAAGAGTCCAGAGATAACCACTCTGTCAGTCTTGGCCTTTAGTTTCCACCCCAACTCCATAAATCCCTGCCTAATATCCCCTTCCCCTATCCTCCCTATGTCGTGTGTCCCCACATGTACAATAACTTGTGGTTTATCTCCCTCCCCCCTAAGAGTCCTGAATACCCTGTCAGACACATCCCGGACCCCAGCCCCTGGTAGGCAACACACCAACCCTGAGTCCCTACCTTTAGTTCCGACCCTCCTATCTGTCCCCTTAATTGTGGAGTCCCCAATCACAAGGCCCAGTCTTTTACAGCCCCTAACCACCTGAGCTTTCTCACTCGGCTCACCCCCAGAGATCTGCTCTCTATGCTCAGTTGATTCCTCCTCAACTGTAGCCTCCAGCACCGAAAACCTATTATGGAGGGGAACCGCCCCAGGGGATTGTCTTCCCGATTGCTTCTTACCCCTCCTCCTGGCATTGACCCAAGCCTCATTTCTAGGAGTTACTATTTCTCTATAACTCCTATCAACTTCCACCTCCGCCTCCCGAATTATGCGGAGTTCCTCTACCTCCCCCTCCAGCTCCTTTACACGCTCCTCCAGAAGCTGCAATCTAATGCACTTCTTACAACTAAAATCTCCTGAAACACTACTGGATTTCCTCACCACATACATCCCACAGGAGATGCAGCATACTGCCTGAACTGCCATCCCTGAAGCCATTACCAGCAAGAAAAAAAAGAAAACAAAAAAAAAAAACTTCCCCACACTTATAATTAGGTTAGAGGAGGATGGAAGGGTGGGATCCTCTACCAGTGTAGAGGATCGGGTATCTCCTCTGCACCAATTTATAGGGCTAGGGGCCCGAGAGAAAAAAAAACTACTACTGAGGGGGAACCACCCAGGTAACTGACTTTTAAAGTTAAAATAAAAACCCTTCCCAGACTCCTTTGCTGCCCACTTCTAGTTTTCACTTTAAACTTGAAAAACTGCTGTTAAAGTAAAGGCCAAAAAAATACACACACTAGCTGACTAATTAAATAAATAAACAATTCAATTAATCCAATTAATCTCTTACCAGCACTGCTGCTTTTCAATCACCCCTCTCAGCTTGCTCCAGAACCAGAGACAAGTCCCGAGCCCGTGCAGGCGAATAGCAGGAACGCAGAGGGGATTTGACCAGCTGTGGCCAGTTAAGAGGCCGGCATTGGGAGCACTATCCAATTAAGGTAGAGTCCTGTCTCTCTGAGGGCTGGCATCCCGACAGTACCATTGGTATGAGGTGGCTGCTGCTGAGGCTGCAGGAAGAAGGACAGCTGTCTCCATGTTCCAGAGGAGCCCTGGAAATATGTGTAAGAAACAAGCAAGCCCAGCAGTGAGGTTGGGGGGCTGCTGTGATCTCTGTATGATGTGAAATCCCCAGGACCGAAGGCTCCCCCACCTCAGGAAGCTGCTGTGGGGTCATCTCGATGTACCTGGAGGTTTCCCCACACAGTGGGAATCATTCCACTGGCAGTAAAATGCCAGCAAGGGACAAGTTCACATTTATCCACGTTATACCACATCTGCCATGCATTTGCCCACTCACTCAACTTGGCTAAATCACCCTGAAGCCTCTTAACATCCTCCTCACCACTCACATTCCCACCAAGTTTCATATCAAACTTGGAAATATTACATTTGGTTCCCTTCTCACAATCATTGATATATATTGTGGGGCCCAAGCGCTAATACCTGCGGACTGTACTAGTCACTGCCTGCCACTCCAAAAAAGACCTATTTATTCCTACTCTCTGTTAACCAATTCTCAATCTAAGCCAATAAATTACTCCCAGTCCCATGTGCTTTAATTTTGCACATTGACTTCTTATGTGGGACTTTATCAGAAGCTTTCAGAAAATCCAAATACACCACATCCACTGGTTCACCCTTATCTATTCTTCTAGTTACATCCTCAAAAAACTCCAGTCGATTTGTCAAACATGCTTTCCCTTTCATGTTGATTTCCTCTAATCCCATTAATATTTTCAAAGTGTCCTATTATCACAGCCTTTTTAAATAGGAACTGTTCCAAAATCTACAGAATTTTGGAAGATAATAACCAACGCATCCATTATTTCCATGGCCACCTCCTGGGATGCAGATTCTCAGGCCTCGGGATTATCAGCTTTCAGTCCCAATAATTTCACGTGCATCATTTTTCTAGTAAGACTAATTTCCTTTGGTTCTTCCTTCTCACTAGAACTCTTGATTGCTTCACATTTCTAGGAAGGTACTTGTGCCTTCCTCTGTGAAGACAGAACTAAAATTATTGTTTAATTGCTCTGTCATTTCTTTATAAATTCTCCTGTTTCAGGCTGTCAGGGATCGACATTTGCCTTCATTATTTTTTCTTTTTACTGACTGCACCGCCTCTCTGAAAGGGCATCTCACCCAAGCCCACCCACTCTCCCTCCCTGTCCTCGTAACCCCGTGCATTTACCACAGCGGATCCACCTAACCTGCACATACTCCATATATAAAACTTTGATTCAATGAAGTGAGGCTGAATTACTCACGGTGGGCGGCACGGTGGCACAGTGGTTAGCAAAGAACAAAGAACAAAGAATAAAGAACAATACAGCACAGGAACAGGCCCTTCGGCCCTCCAAGCCCACGCCGCTCCCTGGTCCAAACTAGACCATTCTTTTGTATCCCTCCATTCCCACTCCATTCATGTGGCTATCTAGATAGCAGCACGGTAGCACAGTGGTTAGCACTGCTGCTTCACAGCTCCAGAGACCTGGGTTCGATTCCCGGCTTGGGTCACTGTCTGTGTGGAGTTTGCACATTCTCCTCGTGTCTGCATGGGTTTCCTCCGGGTGCTCCGGTTTCCTCCCACAGTCCAAAGATGTGTGGGTTAGGTTGATTGGCCATGCTAAAATTGCCCCTTAGTGTCCTGGGATGCGTAGATTAGAGGGATTAGCGGGTAAAATATGTAGGGATATGGGGGTAGGGCCTGGGTGGGATTGTGGTCGGTGCAGACTCGATGGGCCGAATGGCCTCTCTCTGTACTGTAGGGTTTCTATGATTTCTATGATAAGTCTTGAACGTTCCCAGTGTGTCCGCCTCCACCACCTTGCCTAGCAGCACATTCCAGGCCCCCACCACCCTCTGTGTAAAATATGTCCTTCTGATATCCGTGTTAAACCTCCCCCCCCCTCACCCTGAACCTATATAAGACCCTCGTCAGACCCCACTTGGAGTACTGTGCTCAGTTCTGGTCGCCTCATTACAGGAAGGATGTGGAAAAGATCGAAAGGGTGCAGAGGAGATTTACAAGGATGTTGCCTGGATTGAGTGGCATGCCTTATGAGGATAGGCTGAGGGAGCTCAGTCTTTTCTCCTTGGAGAGACGTAGGATGAGAGGAGACCTAATAGAGGTATATAAGATGTTGAGAGGCATAGATCGGGTGGACTCTCAGAGGCTTTTTCCCAGAGTGGAAATGGCTGCGACAAGAGGACACAGGTTTAAGGTGCTGGGGGGTAGGTACAGGGGAGATGTTCGGGGGAAGCTTTTCACACAGAGGGTGGTGGGCGAGTGGAATCGGCTGCCGTCAGTGGTGGTGGAGGCAAACTCATAGGGTCTTTTAAGAGACTCCTGGATGAGTACATGGGACTTAATAGGATGGAGGGTTATAGGTAGGCCTAGAAGGTAGGGATATGTTCGGCACAACTTGTGGGGCCGAAGGGCCTGTTTTGTGCTGTAGCTTTTCTATGTTTCTATGTTCTATTACATTCTGCCTCTCTCCTTTCCTTCTCTATGTAAGGTATGCTGTATAGCATGGAAGAAACAATACTTTTCACTGTGTCCCAATGCATGTGACAATAATAAACCAAATCAAGAGGGGCTGAGTTCACATTATGATTGACAGTTTTAAGAGGACATTTAAGGATTAGCTGAGTAAATTCTAAGCATTTATTTATAAAGCTACTTCTTCATGAGACTCCTTACTGCATGGCAACTTGCACCCAATTTTCCTGGCCCACAAGATAGCCCACACTCGGGCAATCTGAAATACTCTCTCAAGTCAGTAGGTCAAGGTTTCAAATCTTGCTCACAGTGACCTGAGCACAAACCCTAGCCCGATGCTCCAGTGCAGTTCAGAACAAGTGTTCCGGAATCAAAGCTGCCTGTCTGCGCTCTTAATGGACATAAAGGACTCTACCCCACTATTTTGAAGAAAAGTAGGGACAAGCAAGCACTGGGGTCTTGGTCAATAGTTAGCCCTTAACTGTTTTCTCTCTCCCTTTTTTGAATAACAGTCACTGGTAAATGTCAGCCCTGGCTGAGTTGGTTTGAGTCACCAGCTTCTCGGTTCAAGTCCCAATCCAGGACGCGAGCACAACACTCCAATGCAGGATTGAGTGGGTGCTGAACTGTTGAAGGTACTGTCTTTCAAAAGAGACATTAAAACGGGGCTCCAACTGCCTGCTCAGGTGGAGGTAAAAGATTCCATGATGTTATTTCGTAGGAGAACGGGGAAGTTATCTCCAGTTCCCGAGCCAATATTTATTCCTCAATCAACATCACAAAAACAGGTTACTTGGTCATTATCAATGTTGTTTGAAGGTATTTTCTGTGTGCATTTCCAATGTTAACATAGTAAAAGTCTCACAACACCAGGTTAAAGTCCAACAGGTTTATTTGGTAAGACGAGCTTTCGGAGCGCTGCTCCTTCATCAGGTGAGTGGAGGATTGGGTTTCACAAACAAGGCATATATAGACACAAACTCAATTACAAGATAATGGTTGGACTGAAAGTCTTAACAGATAATCAAGTCTTTACAGGTGCAGACAATATGAGTGGAGAGGGGGTTAATCACAGGTTAAAGAGGTGTGAATTGTCTCCAGCCAGGTCAGTTAGTGAGATTTTGCAAGCCCAGGCAAATCATGGGGGTTACAGATAGTGTGACATAAATCCAAGATCCCGGTTGAGGCCGTCCTCATGTGTGCGGAATTTGGCTATCAGTCTCTGCTCAGCGATTCTGCGTTGTCGTGTGTCGTGAAGGCCGCCTTGGAGAATGCTTACACGAAGATCAGAGGCTGAATGTCCTTGACTGCTGAACTGTTCCCCGACTGGAAGGGAACACTCCTGCCTGGTGATTGTCGAGCGGTGTCATAGCATCTGGATGGTCTCACCAATATACCATGCCTCAGGACATCCTTTCCTGCAGCGTATCAAGACAACATTGGCCGAGTTGCAAGAGTATGTACCATACACCTGGTGGATGGTGTTCTCACGTGAGATGATGGCATCCGTGTCGATGATCCGGCACGTCCTGCAGAGGTTGCTGTGGCAAGGTTGTGTGGTGTCGTGGTCACTGTTCTCCTGAAGGCTGGGTAGTTGGCCGCGTACAATGGTCTGTTTGAGGTTGTGCGGTTGTTTGAAGACAAGTAGTGGGAGTGTGGGGATGGCCTTGTCAAGATGTTCGTCTTCATCGATGACATGTTGAAGGCCCTGGAGAAGATGTCGTAGCTTCTCCGCTCCGGGAAGTACTGGACGACGAAGGGTACTCTGTCCGCCATGTCCCATGTTTGTCTTCTGAGGAGGTCGGTGCGGTTTTTGCTGTTGCACTTCGGAACTGTTGATTGATGAGTCAAGCGCCATATCCTGTTCTTATGAAGGCGTCTTTCAGCGTCTGGCGGTGTCTGTTGCGATCCTCCTCATCTGAGCAGATTCTGCATATACGGAGGGCTTGTCCAGAGGGGATGGCTTCTTTAACGTGTTTAGGGTGGAAGCTGGAGAAGTGGAGCATCGTGAGGTTATCCGTGGGCTTGCGGTACAGTGAAGTGCTGAGGTGACCGCCCTTGATGGAGATGTGTGTGTCCAAGAATGCAACCGATTCTGGAGAGTAGTCCATGGTGAGTCTGATAGTGGGATGGAATTTGTTGATGTCATCATGTAGTTGTTTCAGTGATTGTTCGCCGTGAGTCCAAAGGAAGAAAATGTCATCGATGTACCTAGTGTATAGCATCGGTTGAAGGTCTGTATGGTGAAGAGGTCTTGTTCGAACCAATGCATGAAGATGTTGGCATATTGAGGTGTGAATTTGGTCCCCATCGTTGTTGCGTGTGTCTGGATGAAGAATTGGTAGTTGAAGGTGAAGACGTTGTGGTTCAGGATGAAGCAGATGAGTTGTAGAATTATATCTGGAGATTGGCAGTTGTCGGTGTTGAGTCCTGAGGCAGTTGCAGCAATGCTGTCGTCGTGGGGGATGCTGGTGTAGAGTGCTGAGACATCCATTGTGACAAAGAGTGTTCCTGGTTCAACTGCTCCATGGGTGCTGAGTTTCTGTAAGAAGTCTGTAGTGTCGTGACAGAAGCTGGGGTTCCTTGTACGATGGGTTTCAGGATGCCGTTGACATAGCTGGAGAGGTTCTCACCCAGGGTCCCATTGCCTGATCCGATGGGACAGCTGGGTATGTTAGCCTTGTGTATCTTCAAGAGGCAGTAGAGATCTCCAATGCGGGGAGTCTGTGGGATGAGAGCACGGAGGGTGCTCTGAAGGTCCGGATTTGGTAGCTTCGAAAGCTCGTACTACCAAATAAACCTGTTGGACTTTAACCTGGTGTTGTGAGACTTCTTACTGTGCCCTCCTCAGTCCAACACCGGCATCTCCACATTATGTTAACATAATTACTACACTTCAAAAGTACTTCATCAGCTGTAAAGCTCTTTGAGATTCATATATTCATAGACGTTTACAGCATAGAAGGAGACCATTTGGCCCATCATGTCCATGCTGGGCAACAAAAATCTGACTACACTAATCCCATTTTCCAGTGCTTGGCCCATAGCTTTGGAGGTTATGGCAGCGCAAGTGAAAATCTAAATGCTTCTTAAATGTTATGCAAGTTTCTGACACAGCCGCCCTTTCAGGCAACGAGTTCCAGTCTCTCACCACCCTCTGGGTGAAAAAGCTTCTCCTCAACACTCCTCTTAGCCTTTACCTCTTACCTTAAATCTATATCCCCTGGTTATTTACCCCTCTACTAATGGGCAAAGTGCCTTCCTATCCACATTATATATACCCTTTATCATCCTGTACACATCTATCAGGTCCCATTTCAACCTTCATTGCTCCAAGGAAAACAGCCCCAGCCTATCCAACCTTTCCTCTTAGCTCAGACCCTCCAGCCCAGTCTTGGTAAATATCCTCTGCACCCTCTCCAGTAATGTCCAGAGGTAGTGAAAGGCACAATCTAGATGCAATATTTCTTTCTTTGTCATGTTGCTGTTTGTGGGATCTTTCTGGGTACAAACTGGTCTCTGGGTTTCCTACATTACAACAGTGACTGCATTTTGAAAGGACATCATGGGCTGTAAAACACCCACGATTGCAGAAGGTGTGTCTTTCTTTTGTCTTTGACTTTATATGGAGCAAGGTACCAGAAAACTAAATGGTACTGGCACTTCAGAGTGCTGACTTTCCCTTCAAAACAAATCGGGATGCATTTGGGTCCCCTCTTCTTGTGCTAATAGTTTTAAGTTTATTTATTAGTGTCACAAGTAGGCTTACATTAACACTGCAATGAAGTTACTGTGAAAATCCTCTAGCCGGCGCCAGTTCGGATACACTGAGGGAGAATTTAACACGGCCAATGCACCTAACCAGCACGCCTTTCGGACTGTGGGAGGAAACCGGAGCACCCGAGGAAATCTACGCAGACACCGGGAGAACTGCAGACTCTACACAGACAGTGACCCGAGGCCAGAATTGAGCCTGGGTCCCTGGCGCTGTGAGGCAGCAGTGCTGACCACTGTAGCGCCCCATGGGCAAAAACAAGATGCAGTATTCTTTTTTCCTACAGTCTTAAATGTCACTGAGAAAAGTAATCAGGCCAGATGTTTCAAACTTGTTATCAATTTTCTCTTTCACATTTGCAACTGGAGGAAATATTAACAACCAGTGTAAACTTGGAACCGGAAAATATTGACTCATATATACCCAAGCAAGTGAGAGCACAATCATTATTCAGCCAAATAGCCACCTATTGGCCGCTCACTGCCCTCTGAAACCTTCTCATATATTCTGGTAGGTAGAGAGAAAGAAATGGGTCAACAGGCAAACAAATATAGAATGCGAGGCGATGGCCTTGTGGTTTTATCACTGGACTATTAATCTAGAAACTCAGCTAATGTTCTGGGGACCCGGGTTTGAATCCTGCCATGCAGATGGTGGATATTTTTTTATTTTATTATTATTTTCATTTATTAGTCACAAGTAAGGCTTACATTAACACTGCAATGAAGTTACTGTGAAACTCCCCTAGTCGCCACACTCCGGTGCCTGTTCGGGTCAATGCACCTAACTTATGTTGAATTTGTCAGTTGTTGAATTTGAACTCAACAAAAAAATATCTGGAATTAAGAATCTACTGACGACCATGAAACCATTGTCAATTGTCGGAAAAGCCCACTGGCTCAGTGATGTCCTTTAGGGAAGGAAATCTGCCGTCCTTACCTGGTCTGACTGACATGTGACTCCAGAGCCACAGCAATGAGGTTGACTCTCAACTGCCCTCTGAAATGGCCTAGCCATGGGCAACTAGGGATGGGCAATATAGGTTGGGCAGCCAGCAACGCCCATGTCCCATGAATGAGTAAAATATTTGCCCCTGTGCTCTCTCGAGTGGATGTAAAATATTCCAACTCCAAGGCACATTTTGAAGAAGACCGGGGGAGATCAATACTGACACTTATCCCTCAATGAGTAGATGCTGGAGGGATGTCTCCATGGCTGCAGGGGGTCTGGAACAAAGGGACACAGTCTCAGAATACAAAGCAGGCCATTTAGGACCGAGAGGAATTTCCTCACTTATGGATAATGATAATAGGAGGCACGGTAACGCAGTGGTTAGCACTGCTTCTTCACAGCGCCAGGGACCTGGGTTCGATTCCCGGCTTGGGTCACTGTCTGTGTGGAGTTTGCACGTTCTCCCTGTGTCTGCTTGGGTTTCCTCCGGGTGCTCCAGTTTCCTCCCACAGTCTGAAAGGCGGGCTGGTTAGGTGCATTGACCCGAACAGGTGCCGGACTGTGGAGACTAGGGGAGTTTCACAGTAACTTCATTGCAGTGCTAATGTAAGCCATACTTGTAAATAAATAAGGCTTAACTTTAATGAAGGGCTGGAGTAGCTCAGTATTTGAGTATGTTTAACATTGAGATTGATAATTTTACAGATTGAAAACATTAAGGGAGACAGGAAAGGAAAATGATGTTGAAATTGAAGATCAGCCATAATCTCATTGAATGACGGAGCGCACTCTAATGACTTTCTCCTGTTTCTTATTAACCAATATCACCGAAAAATATTATCTGGTCATCATCACATGAGGTCAGCATGGTGGCACAGTGGTTAGCACTGCTGTCTCACAGTGCCAGGGACCCGGCTTCAATTCCGGCCTTGGGTCACTGTCTGTGTGGAATTTGCACATTCTCCCCATGTCTCCGGGTGCTCCTGTTTCCTCCCACAGTCCAAAGGTGTGCAGGTTAGGTGTATTGGCCATGCTAAATTGCCCCTTAATGTGAGGGGGATTCACAGGGTAAATACATGGTGTTACGGGGATACGACCTGGGTGGGATGCTCTGTTAGCAAGTCGGTGCAGAACTCGATGGGCCGAATGGCCTCCTTCTGCACTGTGGGGATTTTATAGAATTCTATGAGAAACATAGCTGTTTATGGGAGCTTGCTGTGCACATATTGGCTGTTGCTTTTCCTACATTGCAACAACAACTACCTTGGGATGTAAGCATCATTGGCAAAGCCAGCACTTAGTGCTCTTGAACTGAGTGGTCCACTGGGTCATTCCAGAGGACAATTAATATTGGATCCAATTAACATTGGAGTCACATGCAGACCAGACTGCCAGACAGCAGACATTCTCCCCTGAAGGGAATCATGGATCAGACAGATTTGGATGACAATCAATTATTATTATTAATGAGATTAGTGTCTTGTTCCAAATTTGTAACTGAATCTAAATCCCATCCATTGTCATGGTTGGACATATACTCATGTCTCCTGCCATTACTCCAGGCTTCTGGGTTATTACAAGATGCACTGCAGCAACTTACCAAAGCTCCTTCGACAGCACCTACCAAACCCAAAACTTCTGCCACCTAGAAGGATGAAAGGCAGCAGATGCATGGGAACGTCACCATCTGTAAGTTGCCCTCCAAGCCACTCACCATCCTGACTTGGAAATATCTCGCTGTTCCTTCAACTGTTGCTGGGTCAAGAACCGTGGAACTTCCTCCCTAACGGCATTGTGGGTGTACCTACACCACATGGACTGCAGGTTCAAGAAGGCGACACAGTGGCACAGTGGTTAGCACTGCTGCCTCACAGTGACAGGGAGCCAGGTTTGATTCCCTGCTCGGGTCATTGTCTGTACGTTCTCCCTGTGTCTGCGTGGGTTTCCTCCGATGCTCTGGTTTCCTCCCACAGTCCAAAAGACTGTGGTTAGGTGCATTGGCCATGCTAAATTCTCCCTCAGTGTACCCAAACAGGCGCCGGGGTGTGGCGACTAGGGGATTTTCCAAGTAGCTTCATTGCAGTGTTAATGTAAGCCTACTTATGACACTAATAAATAAAATACAAAAGTAAAGTTTATTTATTAGTCACAAGTAAGGCTGCATTGTTAATTAGTCACAGTTAACACTGCAATGAAGTTACCGTGAAATCCCCCTAGCCACCACAGTCCGGCGCCTGTTTGGGTCAAAGCACCTAACCAGCACGGCTTTCAGAATGGGAGAAAACCGGAGCACCCAAAGGAAACCCACGCTGACACGGGGAGAACGTGCAGACTCCACACAGACAGTGACCCAAGCCGGGAATCGAACTCGTGTCCCTGGTGCTGTGAGGCAGCAGTGCTAACCACTGTGCTGCAAAAATAATAAAGGCCACCTTCTCGAGGGCAACTTGGGGTGGGCAATAAAGGCTGGCCTGGCCAACAGCACCCACATCCCGCGAAAGAATGAATTTTTAAAAAACTGGTCTCCAGTAATTTCACCGATATGTTACCCAATTCTGAAAGTGCTCTGTGAAATCCTGGGAGACTATGAAAGGCACTATGTCATTGAAAATTTTTCTTTCATAACATTTTGATTATTTTCCAGTCACTAACTAGCCACATAATTGTGGAAAAATAGCATTAAGCCAGCTCTACACTATATTGGATGGCAGCTCAAAGAGTTGAGAAAATACATTTGTCAACAAAAGCAATAACAATAAGCTATAAAGATCAGAGCAAATCAACAGGAGGAGGCCATTCATCCCCTCGAGCTCATTCCTCCATCTAATTAGATAAAGTTTATTTATTACTCACGGCTTACATTAACACTTCAAAGAACAAAGAACAAAGAACAGTACAGCACAGGAAACAGGCCCTTCGGCCCTCCAAGCCTGTGCCGCTCCTTGGTCCAACTAGACCAATCGTTTGTATCCCTCCATTCCCAGGCTGCTCATGTGACTATCCAGGTAAGTCTTAAACGATGTCAGCGTGCCTGCCTCCACCACCCTACTTGGCAGCGCATTCCAGGCCCCCACCACCCTCTGTGTAAAAAACGTCCCTCTGATATCTGAGTTATACTTCGCCCCTCTCAGCTTGAGCCCGTGACCCCTCGTGATCGTCACCTCCGACCTTCAATGAAGTTACTGTGAAAATCCCCTAGTCACCACACTCTGGCACCTGTTCGGGTCAATGCACCTAACCAGCACGTCTTTCAAACTGTGGGAGGAAACCAGAGCACCCGGACATGGGGGGAACGTGCAGACTCAGCACCGACAGTGATCCAAGCCAGGAATCGAAACTGGGTCCCTGGTGCTGGATCATGGTTCATCTGCATCTTAACTACTTTCTATTATCCTTAATACTCTTGACTAAGAAAAATCTCTGACCTGAAAGTTATGTTTGGCTCCCAGCCTCAATCACTTTTTTAGGGAGAGTGTTCTAGATTGTCACTATGCTTTGTGCATAGAAATGTTCCATGCCACCAGCCCTGAAATGGCCTCTAGTTTTAATGTTACTCCACCTCGTTCTTGACTTCAGGGGCAATTTTTTTCTCTCTAGCTAACATATCATATATAGAATCTTTTATAGAATCATAGAATCCCGACAGTGCAGAAGGAGGCCACTCAACCCATCGAGCCTGCACCAACAACCATCCCACCCAGGCCCTATCCCAGTAACCATATGTATTTACCCTGCTAGTCCCCCTGAAACTAAGGGACAATTTATCATGGCCAATCCACCTAACCTGCACATCTTTGGAGTGTGGGAGGAAACCGGACCATCCGGAGGAAACCCATGCTGACACGGGGAGAAGGTGCAAACTCCACACATACAGTGACCAAGGCTGGAATTGAACCCGGATCGTGGTGCTGTGAGGCAGCAGTACTAACCACTGTGCCACCGTGCCGACCATATCATTTAATTATCCTAAACACCTCGATTAAATTACCCCTTTTTCTTCTATACTCGGGGAGATGCACATCTTGCATATAATCTATTCTCACCGTTTACCCCTTTGGACTTGTATCTGAAGGTAAAGAAAGCAGTTGTCAATGATATGACAATAGTTTATATTTATTAAGTACCTTTAATGTAATAAAATGTCCCAAGGTGCTACACAAAAGCATTATAAAACAAGGTATGACACCAAGCCTCATAAGGGGAAGTGATGGCCTCGTGGTATTATCGCTAGACTATTAATCCAGAAACTCAACTCATGTCCTGGGGATGAGGTTTCGAATCCCACCACGGCAGATGGCGGGATTTGAATTCAATAAAAAATATCTAGAATTAAGAATCTACATGAAACCATTGTCGGAAAACCCATTTGGTTCACTAATGTCCTTTAGGGAAGGAAATCTGCCGTCCTTACCCAGTCTGGCCTACATGTGACTCCAGAGCCACAGCAATGTGGTTGCCTCTCAACTGCCCTCGGGCAACTAGGAATGGGCAATAAATGCTGGCCAGCCAGCAATGTCTATGTCCCACGAATGAATAAAAAAGAGGAAATATTAGGGCAGTTAGTCAAAGAGGTCGGTTTTAAGGAATGTCTTAAAGGAGGAAAGGAAGGCAAAGGAATGTAGGGAGGGAGTTCCAGAACTTGGAGTTTAGGCAACTGAAGGCACAGCAACCAATAGTGAAGTGATAGTGATTACGAATGCACAAAAGGTCAGAATTAGAGGAGCGCAGACATCTTAGAGCGTTGTGTGGTTGGAGGCGATTACAGAGATAGTGAGAGACAAGGCCATGGAGGGACTTGAAAAGAAGGATGAGAATTCTAAGCTCACGACACTGCTTGACCAGAAGCCAATGTAGGTCCGCGAGCACAGGGGTGATAGGGTAAAAGCTTATTTATTAGTCTCACAAGTAGGCTTACATTAACACTGCAATGAAGTTACTGTGAAAATCCCCTAGTCGCCACACTCCGGCACCTGTTCATGTACACTGAGGGAGAATTTAGCATGGCCGATGCACTTAACCAGCTTGTCTTTCGGACTGTGGGAGGAAACCGGAGCACCAGAGGAAACCCACGCAGACATGGGGAGAACATGCAGACTCCGCACAGCCGGGAATCGAACCCCGAGACCCTGGCGCCGTGAGGCAGCAGTGCTAACCACTGTGCCACAGGGTAAAGGAACCAGGTGTAACTTGATACATCAAAAAACACTTTACTTATAGAGAGAACTGTTAACAAGGCTCATTGAAGCTCACAGGCAAAAGCCCCAAAACTGTGTTTTATCTCTCAAGATGACACATCTGGGATCCTCTCTTCATTGAATGCACCAAATTCGACTCTGACCTGCACTGTCAAGCTCCCTCCTCACGATGACTCGGCAGCCATGAGTTTACCAATACCAGCCTGCAGCAGGACATTGACAAACTAAAACAAGCTTATTACTCACTTTTAGCTAATGTTTGCTAATCCATTTCCACGGATGTACGAATCCTCAAATCACCAATTAACACAGACCAATGGTTCATTAGTGGTTTCAGCTGAAATAGTCTGACGAACCCAAGTTTACTTTATGATTTCAAAATCAAAAAGAGAAATCGTAACTCTTCACATTTTTAAGCTGTGGCGTGACAAAAAAATGTAATTTTCAACTTTATTCTTCAATGGTTCTGCAGCGTAACAATCACCTTTTGCAAGGGTAATCGAACACCGTTTCCCCCCGAAACTACCCCACGGTTCACAGCTACCCAACTGTCATGTTTGAGACGTGATTATCTAGATTGTTTCACAATCCCTGCATAGTGATGTTGTCCTGACAATAAGCTTTCAAGTCATTTGCCGGCGCAAGGTTGTTGATTTGCAGTAAATAGTAGGTTGGAAACCGGCTCCATTAAGAATACTGACACCCCTGACCTCACGAAGGCCTTCCAACTCCTTCCCTCCAATATTATTCTTATCTGTGTCGATATTTCTCTCCACAGACATGTCCATTACGCTCAGGCCACGAATGATAACATGTCCGCTATTGCAGTAAAACTATGTTACACTATGATTCCTGTAAAGTATACACTACTTATGATGGTAAATGCTGTCAATCAACAGTAAATTAAATCTACAATAATGGATACTTGGGAGTGATTGCAAAGCTATAATCCAATCAAAGGAGCACGATGATCTCATAAACCAATAAAGCAACACTCAAGTGATTAATAATTGTCCAAATATCCGGCTGATTTTACAACCTTCAACTAATCCTCTGGTCATCGTTTATTCTGATTTTTCTTGACATTGCAAAGATTTACAGTGAAGTGGGGTTGGATGACATGGAATGATTGAACTTGGGCTTAGAGATGGAACCCAGTCTCCATTTTAAAGTAATTTATTCTGTCTGCATTTTTACAGAATACTTTTATTCCATGTTATCTATGTTAGGAAATTGGGTATATCCGCTACGACTCTCACCAAGTTTTACAGATGCCCCATAGAAAGCAGCCTTTCCGTGAGCCAAAAGACCATAAGACCATAAGACATAGGAGCAGAATTAGGCCACTCGGCCCATCGAGTCTGCTGCACCATTCAATCATGGCTGATACTTTTCTCATCCCCATTCTCCTGCCTTTTCCCCATAACCCCTGACCCCCTTATTAATCAAGAACCTATCTATCTCTGTCTTAAAGACACTCAATGACCTGCCCTCCACAGCCTTCTGCAGCAAAGAGGTCCACAGATTCACCACTCTGGCTGAAGAAATTCCTCCTCATCTCTGTTCTAAAGGATCGTCCCTTTAGCCTGAGGTTGTGCTCTCTGGTTCTAGTTTTTCCGACCAGCGGGAACATCCTCTCCACGCCCACTCTATCCAGGCCTCGCAGTATTCTGTAAATTTCAATAAGATCCCCCTCATCCTTCTAAACTCCAACGAGTACAGACCCAGAGTCCTCAACCGTTCCTCATACGGCAAGCTCTTCATTCCAGGGATCATTCTTGTGAATCTCCTCTGGACCCTTTCCAACGCCAGCACATCCTTTCTTGGGTATGGCGCCCAAAACTGCTCACAATACTCCAAATGGGGTCTGACCAGAGCCTTATACAGCCTCAGAAATACATCCCTGCTCTTGTACTCTCGCCCGTTCGACATGACTGCTAACATTGCATTTGCCTTCCTAACTGCTGACTGAACCTACACGTTAACCTTTAGAGAATCTTGAACAATGAATCCCAAGTCCCTTTGTGTTTCTGATTTCCTAAGCATTTTCCCGTTTAGAAAATAGTCTATGCCTCCTTTCCTCCTTCCAAAGTGCATAACCTCACACTTTTCCACATTGTATTCCATCTGCCACTTCTTTGCCCACTCTCCTAACCTGTCCAAGTCCTTCTGCAGACCCCCTGCTTCCTCAATACTACGTCTCCCTCTACATATCTTTGTATCATCTGCAAACTTAGCAACAGTGCCTTCAGTTCCTTCCTCCAAATCATTAATGTATATTGTGAAAAGTTGTGGTCCCAGAACTGACCCCTGAGGCACACCACTAGTCACCATGCATCACAGCTTGGTATGGCTCCTGCTCTGACCAAGGCCGCAAGAAACTACAAAGGGTCTGAACGTAGCCCAGTCCATCACGCAAAACAGCCTCCCATCCATTGACTCCGTCGACACTTCCCACTGCCTCGGAAAAGCAGCCAGCATAATCAAGGATCCCACGCACCCTGGACATTCTCTCTTCTGTCAGGAAAAAGATACAAAAGGTCACGTACCAACCGACTCAAGAACAGCTTCTTCCCTGCTGCCATCAGACTTTTGAATGGACCAGCCTTGTAAAACCATAGAATCCCTACAGTACAGAAGGAGGCCATTCATCCCATTGAGTCTGTACCGACCACAATCCCACATTCCCGTAACCCCACATATTTACCCTAGCTAGTCCCCCTGACACTCAGAGTCAATTTAGCATGGCCAATTCACCTAACCTGCATATCTTTGGAGTGTGGGAAGAAGCCGGAGCACCCAGAGGAAACCCACACAGACACGGGAGAATGTGCAAACTCCACACAGACAGTGACCCGAGGCCGGAACCAAACCCGGGTCCCTGGCGCTGTGAAGCAGCAGTGCTAACCACTGTGCCACCGTGCCACCCCTCCAAACTTCCAACCTAAGGCTTTGTAATGGCAAAAGCTGGCATTACCAAAGATAATGAGTTGTGGTCAGCAAATGTACACATGCATAAGATTTGTAACCTCATGCAGAAAATGAGGGGAAAGCAATATATGCTGGTCTTGCCACTGTGAAGGAATCCATGGTTTCAACATTGTATTTTTATGAGATGCATCCTAACTGAAAAAGGAAGCTAAGACAGGAAAATGACCCTCCCAGTTCCTATGGAAATGAAGATTGAAACTGAGATTGGAAACCAAACTTCTGGGAGGACTACAATTGGTTGAAACATATAAAAGTGCCTAGAGTCATCGGAGTTGATCAATGATCATTCCAATGGTGCAGGTTGAAGAAGACAGAGGCTGTGTCCAGAAGCTGAAAATACATGAAAGATCCAGGCTGAAATTGTCCTGTCTCGCCCGCCACCAGAATCGTAGCAGGCAAGACAGAAAATTCCGCGGACCATTTAAAGGTCCGTTGAGCTCAGGCAGGAATTTCCGGTCTTGGGTGTGCACGGCCGGAGAATCCCGTCCATAGTTGCTGCAGCTAGATGCATCTGCACCATTCAAACAGAGTTTATTTTAGATTGATGATATAGTTAACTTGATCTTTCTAAAATAAAGACATTTTTTAATGCAAGACATTTTTATAAGCAGATTTGAGGAGGGTCTGCAGATACATGCCATTTTTGGTGAAGACCAAAGGCAATGCCTGTGGTAACATAAGGCCACAATAAAGATAGGTGAATGCATTGTTTAAAAGAAGGATCTTCTTTATATCATAAAATAACAAAGTTTAACAATCACAGTAACTCAGCGGAACTGTACTAACTATGAAAACAGGAGAAACTAGTACACTGGTCTTGTTTGCAGAATACTCTCTTGCAGAATAAAAGCCCTCCTAATTCCGCACATGCTCAGAATCCTCAACAGACACTAGTAATATAAATACATAGGAGAAAAGGCTAGACCTCAAATGACACTCTGTAACAATGCCTTTGGAACTCAGGTTAGTTGGGAGATTAGGCTAAATCCTAGAAGAACCGGAACTAAGGAAGACAGTTTTGAAGGGCTTTGTGACTGAGATTGATGATGTAAGCCGAGTAGACAGATGAGCCAATTTATGTTTAACTCATGTTGATTCTGGGTTTTAGAATATAGGTCATTGCACAAGATAGTGTTTGCTTTGTTTGACTCTTGTATAGTAAATATTCCTCTGTTTTAATTCTTGGAATCTTATGGTGTAATTCTTTCAGTAAATAACTGGCATGTCAGATTTATTCCCCTTTTTCCAAGTAAAAGGTTATTGGTCTCAGCCAAGATCAGATCAACAGCAGCACCCACATCTCATAAACTATTAAAAAATATTGGGGGAATTCTCCCATCGTGTCTGCCATGGGGATCAGCAGGCTGAGGGGTGGGGGGGGTGGAGCCGGGGGGGGTGGGTGGGTGGCGGACCACGCAAAGGTCCATTGACCTCGGGCAGGTTTGGGGGCAAGCACGGCCGGAGAATCCCACCCATTGTATCTAGGGTTTTTTATTTTCCTCTTTTAGTTTGTACCGCCAGTACATTGTTGGTCAATTCTGAAATGTGATGTTATTCTCTCGTGTTTTTCCTCCACCGATCATGGAGCCAGCCCAGTAGGAGTGCGGCTAATTTGCTACCTCAGTTCCACTTTCTCACCCTCTCTCCATATGCGTTGATTCCCTTATTGTCCAAAAATCCATTAATCCCTGTCTTGAATACACTGAACTACTAAACATCCAGCGATCCCTGATGTAGGAAATTCCAAAGTTCCTTCACCTTCTGAGTAAAGACATTTCTCCTCATCTCTGTCCTAAATGGCTCACCCATTATTCTGAAACTATGGCCCTTAGTTCAAAATATGTAGCCTCCGGCATCTATCCTGTTAAGATCTCTATGAATTTTATGCAGTTCAATAAGATTATTGTTCAAAATGCCAGAAAATATAGACACATTCTACTCAATATCTCTTCATGTGACAACCCTCTCATTACAGGAATCAATCTAGTGAACGTTCATTGCATCCTGTCTAAGGCAAGTATATCCTTCCTTAGGCACAAGGACCATAAGACCATAAGATATAGGAGCAGAATTAGGCCATTCGGCCCATCGAGTCTGCTTCGCCATTCAATCATGGCCGGTATGTTATGCGTTAGTGATTATTTATCAAAACTCGTTGCATTCTGGGGTAGTGCCGGTTGATTGGAAAACGGCTAATGTTACGCCGCTGTTTAAAAAAGGAAGGAGACAAAAGGCGGGTAACTATAGGCCGGTCAGCTTAACATCTGTAGTAGGGAAAATGCTGGAATCCATTATTAAAGAGGAGATAGCAGGGCATCTGGATAGAAATGGTTCGATCAATCAGACGCAGCATGGATTCATGAGGGGAAAGTCGTGCTTGACGAACATGTTGGATTTTTATGAAGATGTGACTAGGGCGGTTGATGGAGGAGAACCGGTGGATGTGGTGTTTTTGGATTTCCAAAAGGCGTTTGATAAGGTGCCCCATAAAAGGCTGCTGACGAAGATTAGGGCACACGGAGTTGGGGGTAGTGTGTTAAAGTGGATTGGGGACTGGCTATCCGACAGGAAGCAAAGAGTCGGAATAAATGGGTGTTTTTCCGGTTGGAGGAAGGTAACTAGTGGCGTGCCGCAGGGATCGGTACTCGGGCCGCAACTGTTTACCATTTATATAGATGATCTGGAGGAGGGGACGGAGTGTAGGGTAACGAAGTTTGCAGACGACACAAAGATAAGTGGAAAAGTGAATCGTGTGGAGGACGGAGAAGATCTGCAGAGAGATTTGGACAGGCTGAGTGAGTGGGCGAGGATATGGCAAATGGAGTATAACGTTGAGAAATGCGAGGTTATACACTTTGGAGGAAATAATAACAAATGGGATTATTATCTCAATGGAAACAAATTAAAACATGCTACCGTGCAAAGGGACCTGGGGGTCCTTGTGCATGAGACGCAAAAGTCCAGTCTGCAGGTACAACAGGTGATCAAGAAGGCAAATGGGATGTTGGCCTATATTGCGAGGGGGATAGAATATAAAAGCAGGGATGTCTTGATGCACCTGTACAGGGCATTGGTGAGGCCGCAGCTGGAATACTGTGTGCAGTATTGGTCCCCTTATATGAGGAAGGATATATTGGCATTGGAGGGAGTGCAGAGAAGGTTCACCAGGTTGATACCGGAGATGAGGGGTTTGGATTATGAGGAGAGGCTGAGGAGATTGGGTTTGTACTCGTTGGAGTTTAGAAGGATGAGGGGGGATCTTATGGAGACTTATAAGATAATGCGGGGGCTGGATAGGGTGGAGGCGGAGAGATTCTTTCCACTTAGTAAGGAAGATAAAACTAGAGGACACAGCCTCAAAATAAAGGGGGGTCGGTTTAAGACAGAGTTGAGGAGGAACTTCTTCTCCCAGAGGGTGGTGAATCTCTGGAATTCTCTGCCCACTGAGGTGGTGGAGGCTACCTCGCTGAATATGTTTAAAGCGCGGATGGATGGATTCCTGATCGGTAAGGGAATTAAGGGTTATGGGGATCAGGCGGGTAAGTGGTACTGATCCACGTCAGATCAGCCATGATCTTATTGAATGGCGGGGCAGGCTCGAGGGGCTAGATGGCCTACTCCTGCTCCTATTTCTTATGTTCTTATGTTCTTATGATATAATTCTCATCCCCATTCTCCTGCACTCTCTCGTTTCATTCTCTATGAACGGTATGCTTTGTCTGTATTGCGCGCAAGAAACAATATTTTTCACTGCATGCTAATACATGTGACAATAATAAATCAAATCAAGCCTTCTCCCCATAACCCTTGATCCCCTTACTGATCAAGAACCTATCTGTCTCTGTCTTAAAGATACTCAATGACCTGGTCTCCACAACCCTCTGTGGCAATGAGTTCCACAGATTCACCACTCTCTAGCTGAAGAAATTCCTCTCATCTCAGTTTTAAAGGAGTATCCCTTCACTCTGAGGTTGTGCCCTCAAGTTCTAGTCTCTTCCACTTGTGGAAACATCCTCTCCACATTCACTGTATCTAGGCCTCTCAGTATTCTGTAAGTTTCAATTAGATCCCCCCCGCGCCCGCATCCATCTATCTCATCTCCATCGAGTAGGGACCCAGACTCCTCGACCGCTCTTCATATGGCAAACCCTTCATTCCTGGGATCAACATCCGCTGTGCCAACGACACTGTAAAGTTTAAAGTTTCTTTATTTATTAGTCACAAGTAAGGCTTACATTAACACTGCAATGAAGTCACTGTGAAATTCCCATAGTCGCCACACTCTGGCGCCTGTTCAGGTCAATGCACCTAACTATCACGTCTTTCAGATTGTGGGAGGAAACTGGAGCACCGGAGGAAACCCACGCAGACATGGGGAGAACATGCAGACTCCATGCAGACAGTGACCAAGCCGGGAATCAAACCCGGGTCCCTGGCGCTGTGAGGCAGCAGTGCTAACCACTGTGCCACCGTGCCGCCCTGAAGAAATGAAGAAGACTTGCAAAAATGAAATGAAGCAGTCATAAAGAGAAGTGGTAGATT
This sequence comes from Mustelus asterias, assembly GCF_964213995.1. Lineage (NCBI taxonomy): Eukaryota > Metazoa > Chordata > Chondrichthyes > Carcharhiniformes > Triakidae > Mustelus > Mustelus asterias. The sequence goes on from NC_135802.1 coordinate 15,746,919, forward strand.
TGATTTCACACTCAACTGCAGAGAGACATGCACTGTGGTAATGACAAAGAAAAAGGGACATTCCAGTGTGCAACATCACAGCAAATGGAAACAAGTTAAAACATATCAATCAATTGAACTATCTCAGAAGCACAGTAACATCTGGTGTCAAAAGCAGCACTGAAATCCAGTAGAATATTGGACGCTTATACAAAATTAAACAACATTTGAGGAAAGGTCAGCCAGGGTCTTCAGATGAGAATCCGTATCTGGTCAGTAATGAATTATGGATGTGAAGATAGGGAAAGAGGAGGAAAAGAAAAGTAACAGCTATGAAAGCAGCTTTAAGAAGGATCAGACAATTAAGCTGAGTGGGGAAAAGAACAAAGGAATATCGAATGAGGCTGGAAGAATAAGAGAACACTTAAATAATATCAAAATAGACAAAGGGAATTTTTCAGACATGTTATTGGTGCTTAATCACCACTGGCAAGAGAAATGGAAGAAAAGGAGGCGATGGCCTAGTGGTATTATCGCTAGACAATTAATCCAGAAACTCAGCTAATGTTCTGCGGACCCGGGTTCGAATCCCACCACAGCAGATGGTGGGTTTTGAATTCAATAAAAAAATATCTGGAATTAAGAATTTACTCTTGGTCATGAAACTACTGTCGATTGGTGGAAAAATGCATCTAATTCACTAATGTCCTTCAGGGAAGGAAATCTGTTGTCCTGACCTGGTCTGGCCTACATGTGACTCCAGAACCACAGCAATGTGGTTGACTCTCAATTGCCCTCCAAGCGCAACAACGGATGGGCAATAAATATTGACCAGCCAACGATGCCCATGTCCCATGAATGAATAAATATAAGAAAAAGAAGAGCAAGGAACCGACAGCAAAGCTAGCAGCTCGACAACATTGAATGCTGATTTAACCAGTACTCCAACAAAAGGGCGGCATGGTGGCACAGTGGTTAGCAGGGTACCTGGTAGATACCCGTCAGGTACCCGGGTTCAATTCTGACCTTGGGTGGAGTTTGTGGCGTTTGCATGTTCTTCCCTTGTCTGCGTGGGTTTCCTCCAGGTGCTGCGGTTTCCTCCCACAATCCAAAGATGTGCAGTGGATTGGCCGTGCTAAATTGCCCCTTAAGATTAGGTTAGTTGGATTAGCGGGGTAAATATGTGGGGTTACAGGGCAAGCCTGGGTAAGAGTCAGCGCAGACTCGATGTGCTGAATGGCCTCCTAAAATAAAATTATCTACTATTGCTGCCATCAGAAACTTTGGAAGATCATGGGCGCCAACGCTCCTGATGATAAACTTCCATCATTACAACAGTGCAATTGATAGCAACATTCTAGAATCTTCACATGAGCAGGTAAGTATGGAAATCCAGATGTTGCTGTCAGTGATGTCCTGCTGCTCAATTGAGTGCCCTGTTACATTCCCTACGGCATTTTGGGATGAATCACTTGAATTGAGGGGAACTTCCATTTTTATTCAAACAACCTCGCTGCAAAAACTTTTTAAAGTTATCCTTTGCTGAATGAAGTTTAATTGGGTTTTTAATCAGCATAATCGAATCCATTGTTACTGTTCAATGTCCTCTCTGGCTCTGAAAAACTAACTTCACAATTGTACAATGGCTGGAATTCTCCGAACTCACCCACGGCTGGGTTTATCCAGTCCCGCTGCAGTGAATGAAGATTTGGCTGAGCGCCAAATTCTCTGTTCTCGCTGGCAGCAACATCGGGGCGAACGAAATCGGTGAATTCTGGCCAATATAAAATTCCTCAATTTTGATATTTTTAAAAAGTCTTTTTTTTTTAAATAAAGATTTTCCAAAGGTATATGTGTGATGTTTGGTAATGAATCTGTCGTGGTCTGTATTTTGCTCCTTACAAAATGATTCTGAAGTGAAAGGTAATCAGTACATTTCACTCCTGGTTTTCTGGCTGTGAGAATCCTTTAGTGTGATTGGCTGCTTAGTCTGAACGCTGACATTGCTGTGGCTGCACTCCACAGACGTTCCTGGGCTGATGTCGCAATGCAATTAATGTTTTGAAGTATGAAATTCACACCACAGAGATAGTTCAATCTGGGCCATAACTTTCTCTTATTATGCCTGAATTTAGCAGTCACCCAGTCTGCGTTTGGTCTCTCCGATGTAGAGTAGATTGCATTGGGAGCAGTGAATGTAATAGACCAGATTAAAGGAGGTGCTGCTTCACCTGGAAGAGTGCTTGGGCCCTGGGGATGGTGAGCAGGGAGGAGGTAAAGGGGCAGGTGTTGTACCTCCTGTAATTGCATGGGAAGGTGCTGAGGGCAGGGGGGGGTGAGGTGTTGGGAGAGACTGGGTGACTGCTTTGCTGAACACCTTCGATCCATCCGCAAGCAGGACCCAGACTTTCCTGTCACTTGCCATTTCAACGCACCACCCTGCTCTCCTGTCCACAAGTCCCCCCTTGGCCTTTTGCAATGTTCTGGTGAACCCCAACGCAAACTGGAGAATCAGCACTTCATCTTCCAACTGGGCATTTTACAGCCTTCCGGACTGAACACTGAGTTCAACAACTTCAGAGCGTGAACTCTCCCCACAACCTTCACCCCATTTCCATTTATTTTATTTCATTTCTCCTTTTCATCTCATTTACCCATTTTTATCACTTCATATTCTTATTTTTATTTTTCCACTTCTGAAATCTCGTTCCCCTTCTTATCTCCAAACCTTCCCCCCCGCCCCCTCCCCAACACCCACCCTACCCCACACACACACACACACACAGACACAGGGCCAACTGTCACAATCCTCAGTTCATCCCTTAACAACCTGTACCTCTGTTCTGCCATTCACACATTCTCATCACTTAATGGACGCTTTTAGCATCTTCCCCAACCTTAATCATCACCATTTACGTTCCCTTTGTTCAATTACAGCCCTCTCCAACCCACCCCTCTCCCACCCTCCTAGTATAGATCTTGTCTGAATTTCTTTGCCTTCAGCTCTGACAAAGCGTCATCCTGATCCGAAACATTGGCTGGAATTTTACCACCTCACCCCCCGCCCCCAACCCCACCCGCCCCGCCCCCTATCCCCCAATTCCAGGGCAGGTGAGACTCGCAGAATGGAAATCTCCGTTCGCCCAAGCAAGGTCATAAAATCCCAGCCATTGGCTCTATTCTCTCTCCACAGGTGCTGTGATATATTAAACGGCTGAAAGCAGGATTTCCAGAGTCCCCTCGCGAGAAAGTCCCGCCTCAGAGAGTTGTCAGCCAATCTGACTGGCCAAAAGCTCCATACCCCAACCAGCGCCACACGGAGCGGTGGCCACTGCTGGTATTACATGCAGTCTTCAGATACCAGGTGGGTGTAAGAGTGTAAGGGTGGGGGGAGGGCGGTGGAGAGTGGGTCACATTGCAGGGACTGGGATGGAAGACCCTGGGGGTGGGGGAGTGTTGTGGGGGTCCATGAAGGAGGTCTACCCTCACAACCTGCCTGAGGCCTGAGCAGGTTAACCAACCTGGCTTTCCCTCCTTGAACTCCTCCCACCAGCGAGAGTGCCAACGTCAGAATTGTGGGCATGCAGGAATTGGTCTTTAAGTGGCCATTAATCAACCAGTTTACAAATGTAAAGTAATGCATTTGGGAAGATCTAATAAAGATAGGAAGTACACAGTAAGTGGCAGAACCCTGAAGAGTATTGATAGGCAGAGGGATCTGGGTGTACAGGTACACAGGTCACTGAAAGTGGCAACGCAGCATGAGAAGGTAGTCAAGAAGGCATACGGCATGCTTGCCTTCATCAGCCGGGGCATTGAGTTTAAAAATTGGCAAGTCATGTTGCAGCTTTATAGAACCTGAGTTAGGCCACACTTGGAATATAGTGTCCAATTCTGGTCGCCACACTACCTGAAGAATGTGGAGACTTTGGGGAGGGTACAGAAAAGATTTACCAGCTTGTTGCCTGGTATGTGGGGCATTAGACATGAGGAGAGATTAGAGAAACTTGGTTTGTTCTCACTGGAATGACGGAGGTTGAGGGGCGACCTGATAGAAGTCTACAGGATTATGAGGAGCAGTGGATAGTCAGAAGGCTTTTTCCCAGGGTGGAAGAGTCAATTACTAGGGGGCATAGGTTTAAAGGAGATGTACGAGGCAAGTTTTTATACAGAGGGTGGTGGATGCCTGGAACTCGCTGCCAGGGAAGGTGGTGGAAGCAGATACGATAGTGAGTTTTAAGGGGCGTCTGGACAAATACAGGAAGAGGATGGGAATAGAGCGATATGGTCCCCAGAAGGGTAGGGGGTTTTAGTTCAGTCAGGCAGCATGGTCGGTGCAGGCTTGGAAGGCCGAAGGGCCTGTTCCTGTGCTGTAGTTTTCTTTGATCTTTGCTCTTAGTTGAGGACTTAACTTGTGGCGAGAACGGGTGGATGTCCAGGCCTCACCTGCCTCACGTAAAATTACAGCCAACTCGAGGGTGGGCAGGCAGGTGGCAGGGAGGTCATCTGGGGAATTTAACCCAACTATAAACTCTGTGGTGCGGCATGCACAATCCTGTCCATCGGACTCAAAAATGAGTGCTGACAATTAGCTATTCAGCTCACCTACTCCCTTTGCTTGCTATCCAGATAATACAAAGGCTGCATCCTTGTTTGAATGATTGTGGTGTGAAGCCAATGTGAAGCAGGGTTTTAATAGCTGGACTCCGGAGCCGGGAGTTAAAATCCGGAGCAGATTTTGCACAACTCATCGCTCATCTATGTTAGTTCAAGCCAGCCTGCCCCTCTTAAAGGTGGGGAGGGGCATTTTGGCCGGGGGAGCTGCCGGAAGTCATTCCATGAGTGAGTTTGACCCGAGAAAACACGGCAGGAGCAAGCTTTCTGATTTCCTGATGGAACACACTGGAGGCCTTGCTACAGGGGCTGGTGGAAAGGAAGGGAAAAAACTCTCAAACTCAACACAATTTTACAATTCTCTCCCTTGGTTTCAATTCCCTGAATTGTCCTCCCCCTTCCTATCTCTGTGACCACCTCCAGCACCAAAATCCTTGGGAGCCCTGCACCCTCCAATTCTGGCCTCTTGTGCGGTCCCCCTATCTCCCCACTCCACCATTGGCAGCCATTCCCTCAGTCTTCCAGACACCGAGACTCTTTCTAAAAAGTATCTCTTCCACCACTTATTTCAGGCACTTCTGCTGATCATTCCCTTTTTTTGACTCGGAGTCAATTATTGAACAAAGAACAAAGAAAATCACAGCACAGGAACAGGTCCTTCTGCCCTCCAGGCCTGCACCGACTATGCTGCCCGACTGAACTAAAACCCCCTATCCATCCAGGAAACATATCCCTCTATTCCCATCCTATTCATGTATTTGTCAAGATGCCCCTTAAAAGTCACTATCGTATCTGCTTCCACTACCTCCCCCGGCAGCGAGTTCCAGGCACCCACCACCCTCTGTGTAAAAAACCTTGCCTCGTACATCTCCTATAAACCTTGTCCCTCGCACCTTAAACCAGTGCCCCCTAGTAACTGACTCTTCCGCCCTGGGAAAAAGCTTCTGACTATCCAATTGTTTGGTAATCATTTGCGTAAAGCGCCTTGGGATATTTTGCTATGTTGAAGGCACAACATAAATACAATTTGTTGCTATAGGATTATGAATTCGTAATCAAGTGAAGTTGTTCTGATATTGTAATAAATCAAATCAAATGTGCCTTAATGAACTGTGAGAGTGAAGACCTGGGAGAGAGATCCCATCAATATCATTATGAGCACTGAGAACACAACTTAAAGTAATTGGCAAAAGAGCCAGAAAGGAGATGTTGTGAATTGTTGTACACCCAAGTTGTTATGATCTAGAGTGCACTGCTGAAAGAAGAGCTGGGAGCAGATTTGATTTAATTTGATTTGATTTGATTTATTATTGTCACATGTATTAATGTACAGTGAAAGGTATTGTTTCTCGCACGCTGTACAGACAAGGCATACCGTACATAGAGAAGGAAAGGAGAGAGTGCAGAGTGTAGTGTTACAGTCATAGCTAGGGTGTAGAGAAAGATCAACTTAATGCGAGGTAGGTTCATTCAAAAGTCTGATGGCAACAGGGGAGAAGTTGTTCTTGAATCAGTTGGTACATGATCTCAGACTTTTGTATCCTTTTCCTGACGGAAGAAGGTGGAAGAGAGTAGATTTTACCGGCACGCTCGCCCCAATTTCGTGGCGGGCGAGGCTCGCAGAACGTCATTCTCCATTGGCCTCGGGAGTGATGTTATGAACCCCGGGTGGGCGTGCCGGTAAAATTCCAGCCTATGTCTGGGGTGCGTGGGATCTTTGATTATGCTGGCTGCTTTTCATAGAAATAGATAGAAACCCTACAGTACAGAAAGAGGCCATTCAGCCCATCGAGTCTGCACCGACCACAATCCCACCCAGGCCCTACCCCCGTATCCCTACATATTTACCCACTAATCCTTCTAGCCTACGCATCTCAGGACACTAACGGGCAATTTTAGCATGGCCAATCAACCTAGCCCACACATCTTTGGACTGTGGGAGGAAACCGGAGCACCTGGAGGAAACCCACGCAGACACGGGGAGAATGTGCAAACTCCACACAGACAGTGACCCAAGCCGGGAATCGAACCCAGGTCCCTGGAGCTGTGAAGCAGCAGTGCTAACCACTGTGCTACCGTGCCGCCCCTTTTCTGAGGCAGCGGGAATGTAACACTGCATTCTGCACGATCTCCTTTCCTTCTCTGTGTACCGTATGCCTTGTCTGCACAGCATGCAAGAAACAATACCTTTCACTGTACATTAATACATGTGACACTTAAATGGACAATTCACAACATCTCCTTTCTGGCTCTTTTGCCAATTACTTTAAGTGTCAATGGACGGGAGGCTGGTTTGAGTGATGGACTGGACTTCGTTCAAGACCTTTTGTAGTTTCTTGTGGTCTTGGACAGAGCAGAAGACATGCCAAGCTGTGAAACAACCAGAAAGAATGTTTTCTATGGTGCACCTGTAGAGGTTGGTGAGAGTCGTAGCAAACATGCCAAATTTCCTTACTCTCCTGAGAAAGTAGAGGCGTTGGTGGGCTTTCTTAACTATAGTATCAGCGTGGAGGGACCAGGACAGGTTGTTGGTGATCTGGACACCTAAAACCTAAATACGAGCGTGCAAATTAGGAGCAGGTGTAGGCCACTCAGCCCCTCGGGCCTGCTGCACCATTTGATAAGATCATGATTGATCAAATGTTAACCGCCTACCCCTGATAACCAGTCACCCCTTGCTTATCAAGAATCGATCTACTTCTGCCTTAAGGATATTCAAAGACTGCCACCTTGTGAGTAAGAGTGTTTCAAAGTCTGATAATTCTCTGAGAAGAGAAAGAATCCTCTTCTCTCTCTTAAATCTTTAAACAGTGACCCACTGGGGCGGCACGGTAGCACAGTGGTAGCACAGTGGTTAGCACTGCTGCTTCACAGCTCCAGGGTTCCGGGTTCAATTCCCGGCTCGGGTCACTGTCTGTGTGGAGTTTGCACATTCTCCTCGTGTCTGCGTGGGTTTCCTCCGGGTGCTCCGGTTTCCTCCCACAGTCCAAAGATGTGCGGGTTAGGTTGATTGACCAGGTTAAAAATTGCCCCTTAGAGTCCTGGGATGCGTAGGTTAGAGGGATTAGCGGGTAAATATGTGGGGATAGGGCCTGGGTGGGATGGTGGTCGGTGCAGACTCGATGGGCCGAATGGCCTCCTTCTGCACTGTAGGGTTTCTATGATTTCTATGACACCTAGTTCTAGATTCTCCCACAAGAGGAAACATCTTTTCCACATCTACCCTTTAAGGTCCCCTCAGGATGTTATATGTTTAAATCAAGTCACCTCTTACTCTTCTAAATTCCAGTGGATAAAAGTCTAGCCTGTCCTCTCCTTCTTAATAAGTCGACCTGCCCATTCCAGGTACCAGTCTAGTAAATCTTCTCTGAACCTGCTTCCAATGAATTTCCATCTTTCCTTAAATAAGGAGATCAATACTGTGCACAAAACTCCATTTGCGGTTTCACTAATGCCTAATGTATAAGTGAAGCATAACCTCCCTACTCTTGGATTCACTTCCCCTTGCAATGAACAATAGCTTCCTATTAGGTTTCCAAAGTACTAGCTGCAGCTGGATATTAGCCTTTTGTGATTCATGCATGAGGACACCCAGGTCCCTTTGCAATCTGTCACCATTCAGATAATATGTTTTTTTATTCTTCCTGCCAAAATGGACAATTTCACTTTTTCCCATATTATACTCCACTTGCCCACTCACCTAATCTTTCAAGTACTGGAACAGGGATGTGTTGTTGCAATTATACAGGGCCTTGGTGAGGCCACAACTAGAATATTGTGTGCAGTTTTGGTCACCTTTTCTGAGGAAGGATGTTCTCGCTTTGAGGGAGTGCAGCAAAGGTTTATCAGGCTGATTCTGGGGATGGCGGGACTGATGTATGAGGAGAGATTGACTAGGTTAGGATTGTTTTCGCTGGAGTTCAGATGAATGAGTGGGGGGGATATCATAGAGAGTTATTAAATTCTAACAGGTCTAGACAGGATAGATGCAGGGAGGATGTTCCCGATGGTGGGAGAGTCCACAACCAGGGGTCACAGTCTGAGGACCCAGGGTAGACCATTTAGGACGGAGATGAGGAGACATTTCTTCATCCAAAGAGTGGTGAGCCTGTGGAATTCATTTCAATTCACAGAAAGTAGTTGATGCTAAAACATTGAATGTATTCAAGAGGTGGCTGGATATAGCACTTGGGGTGAACGGGATCAAAGGTTATGGGGAGAAAGCAGGATTAAGCTACTGAGATGGACGTTCAGCCATGATCGTAATGAATGGCGGAGCAGGCTCGAAGGATCAAATGGCCTCCTCCTGCTCCTATTTTCTATGTTTCTATATCCTTCTGTACCCTCCTTATGACCACTTCATAACTTACTCTCCTACTTATCTTTGCACTATCTGCAAATATAGCAAGCATAGGATTTGACCCTTCATCAAAATCATTTCTATATATTGTAAAGAGTTGAGACCCTAGCACTAATCCCTGTAGCACACCACACATTTCAAATTGCCAACCAGAAAATGACCCATTTATGCTTACTCTACTTCCTGTGAGCTAGGCAATCTTCTACCCATGACAATATGTTACCTCCTACGCCATGAGCTTGTATTTTATGTAATAGCCTTTTATGAGGCACTATATCAGATGCCTTTTGGAAATCTAAGTTCAGTACATCCACTGGTTCCCCTTTATCCACAGCACCTGTAACTTATTCAAAGAATTACAATAAATTCATTAAACGTGATCACCATTTGACTCTGCCTGATTATCGTAAATTTATCTAAGTGTTCTGCCATTACTTATTTAATCGCAGTTTTTGACATTTTTCCTGTGAGGGGTGATAGGGTCTGTAGTTTCCTGTTTTCTGTTTCCCTTCCCTTTTGGATTTTGAATAAATTAGTTAAATTAGCTATCCTCCAATCTAATGGCACCTCCCCAAATCTAAGTAAGAACATAAGAACATAAGAAATAGGAGCAGGAGTAGGCCATCTAGCCCCTCGAGCCTGCCCCGCCATTCAATAAGATCATGGCTGATCTGACGTGGATCAGTACCACTTACCCGCCTGATCCCCATAACCCTTAATTCCCTTACCGCTCAGGAATCCATCCATCCGCGCTTTAAACATATTCAGCGAGGTAGCCTCCACCACCTCAGTGGGCAGAGAATTCCAGAGATTCACCACCCTCTGGGAGAAGAAGTTCCTCCTCAACTCTGTCTTAAACCGACCCCCCTTTATTTTGAGGCTGTGTCCTCTAGTTTTAACTTCCTTACTAAGTGGAAAGAATCTCTCCGCCTCCACCCTATCCAGCCCCCGCATTATCTTATAAGTCTCCATAAGATCCCCCCTCATCCTTCTAAACTCCAACGAGTACAAACCCAATCTCCTCAGCCTCTCCTCATAATCCAAACCCCTCATCTCCGGTATCAACCTGGTGAACCTTCTCTGCACTCCCTCCAATGCCAATATATCCTTCCTCATATAAGTGCCTCATAAAAGGCTATTACATAAAATACAAGCTCATGGGGTAGGAGGTAACATATTGTCATGGGTAGAAGATTGCCTAGCTCACAGGAAGTAGAGTAAGCATAAGTGGTCATAAGTAGTTTTGTAAAATTAAAACCAATTAAATTCACTTGCTACTTCTTTTGAGACCTTAAGATGAAATCTATCAGGTCCCAGAGACTTGTTAACCACAGCTCCAACAATTTATTCTATACCACTTCCCAGGTGATTGTAATTTTCTTGAGTTCCTCCCTCCCTTTCATTTCCAGGTTCTATAGGACCTATGCTCAATTTGCTAACTCTAGGGTGGCACAGTGGTTAGCACTGCTGCCTCACAGCACCAGGGACCTGAGTTCGATTCCCAGCTTGGGTCACTGTCTGTGCAGAGTTTGCACATTCTCCCTGTGTCTGCATGGGTTTCCTCCGGGTGCTCTGGTTTCTTCCCACAGTCTGAAAGATGTGCTGGTTAGGTGGATTGGCCATGCTAAATTCTCCCTCAGTGTACCTGGACAGGCGCCGGAGTGTGGCAATTAAGGGATTTTCACAGCAACTTCACTGCAGTGTTAATGTAAACCTACTTGTGACTAATAAATTAACTTCAAGAATTTAAAATATCTATATAATTTTTTTTAATTGATTCATTTGTGGGACATGGGCGTTGCTGATTGACCAGCATTTATTGTCCATCCCTAGTTACCCGAGGGCAGTTGGGAGTCAACCACATTGCTGTGGCTCTGGAGTTACATGTTGGCCAGATCGGGTAAGGATGGCAGATTTCCTTCCCTAAAGGACATTAGTGAACCAGATGGGTTTTTCCAACAATCGACAATGGTTTCATGGTCATCAGCAGATTCTTAATCCCAGATATTTTTTAATGGATTCAAATTCCACCATCTGCCGTGGCGGGATTCGAATCCGAGTCCCCAGAACATTAGCTGAGATTCTGGATTAATAAACTAGTGATAATACCACTGGGCCGTCGCCTCCCCAAAGTCGGGATTAGCTTCAGGCCATTTTCAGGGAGAGGGATAGGGATAATGGTCAGGGAATAATGTTTGAGGCAGGGACCAAAGACAATGGCCGGAATTTTCTGGGATTCTCTGGTCCTGCTGCAGTGAACAGAGATCTGGCTGAGCGCCAAATTCTCCATCTTCGTTTGGATTGTCGGTGGGGGTGTGAACGGCCGGAAAATTCCAGCCAATGGCTTTGATCTTCCCAATACTTAGTTCAAGGAAATTTCTGTTGATCCAATACTTGGATGTGGGACAGTCAGTGTGATCCTCACCATGGGAGCTAATCAATAAATGAACTTCATTGGCAGTGAAGCATTTTAGAAGATCCTGGGTTCGTGACAGGTGCTATATAAATGCATATCTTTTTTTTCAATCCAGAGGGTCTGAACTAATAAAACAGAAGATGAGAATTGAAATCCCAACAGATTCTGAATGCGTGGGTTTCCTCTGGATGCTTTGGTTTCCTCCCACACTCCAAAGATGTGCAGGTTAGATGGATTGGCCATGGTAAATTGCCCCTTATTGTCCCAAGAGATATAGCTTAGATGAATTAGCTAAGGCAAATGTGTAGGTTTCCAGTGATAGAGTAGGGGAATGGGCCTGTGTCAGATACTCTATCGGAGTGTCGCTGCAGACTCAATGGGCTGAATGGCCTCTTCTGCACTGTTGGGATTCTATGATCCCTCAGTGGTGGCATGGTCACCTCTCAATCAGCAAGTTATACATTCAAGTCCAACTCCAAAGAATCGTACGCAATATCTAAGACAACACCTCAGCGTAAAACTGAAGGAACGCTGTATCACTACAAATAATGCTTTGCAGGTCAAATGTTAAACTGAGGCCCTACCTAACTTCGCAAGAAGATGGTAAGCATCCCTTGGCGCCCATTTCAAAGCAGAAAGGGGGAGTTCCGGCTGGAGTTCTGGTCAATATTGCTCTCTCAATTAATGTCACTCAAACTGTTGAAATGGCCATTATCACTTTGCTCTTTGTGGGAGCTTGCTGTGCGTAAATTGGCTGCCACATTTCCTCCATGGCAATAGCAACCGCAATTCAACAGTACATTGTTAGGTGTGGCATGCTTTGGGATGTTGGAAAGGTGTTGGATAAATGAAAGGTCTTTCTTATTTCTCTTGATTTATCTGTTCTCCCCAACCTTGGGCGCTCAAACAATGATGGACAATTAAACATGCCGCAGAGGTATCATAGAATCCTAGAATCCTTACAGTACTGAAGGAGGCCATTTGGCCCATTGAGTCTGTACCGAGCACAATCCCACTCAGGCCCTATTCCCATAGCCTTCATTTATCCTGCTAGTCCCCCTGACACTAAGGGCCAATTTAGCATGGCCAATCAACCGAACCCGCACATCTTTGGACTGTGGGAGGAAACCAGAGCACCCGAAGGAAACCCACGCAGACACAGGGAGAAAGCGCAAACTCCACACAGGCAGTAGCCCAAGCCAGGAATCGAACCCGGGTCCCTGGCACTGTGAGGCAGCAGTGCTAACCACTGTGCCACCGTGCCACCCTATTAACCAGCAGAGATACACGGCCTTTCTTGTCATCCAAGCTGTTGATTTCGCACACTTCCAGCACCAAGGTGATCAAGAAAACTTTTTTTTTAAGAAAGTGGCCTCAGTAACTTAGAAAAGAAAAAAAAAATTGGGATTTCCCCTCCAGTGCATTGGAAAAGCAAACCCTCATCTCAAATATTGCCACTTCAGTGGAATTGATTCTTTGAAATGCTTTTGGGGATTGACCTTCATTTGCCCTACTTAACTCGATTAGTTTCCAATTAGAATTGCCCGTGTCAGTTCAAGTGGCATCACCCTGCAACTTAATCCAATTGCTTCTCACTTGAGCGGCCATGTAACATTGCAAGTGCTGCTCACCATAGATTGTTGAATAGTCACGGTCCTGTCCCATTTACCCTACTGCACCTTTCTTCAGGGCGTTTAAGGCTGGCACTATTTTGGAAATAAATGGCGGCACTGCGGTGTCTTCTAGCTGAGAAGATGCTGTCCCGGCAAGTACCCCATGACCTATCCTGGACTACATCGAGTTATCTGCTTTCAGTTGGGACAGTTAGATGGAGGGATGAGCTGAGGGGTGGAACTGGATGCCATGAAGCGAGGGAAATGTAATAAATCCTCAGAGGTAGACGTCCCTTCACCAAAATCCCTTTATTTACAAGTCTGACAGCAGCACTCAGAGTGCTTTCAGTTAACAGTCTACACTCGGAGTCCCAGAGGAACTGACACTCCTGGTTAAATACAAAACAAGAGGCTCCCTGAATGTCCCATCAATTTTGCCCTTAATCAGGGAGTTCATCTCCTAACAGGCTCCCCTCAATGGTCTGATTAAAGTCATTACAGGAGAAAGCAGCAAGGACTAATCCAGGGCTTGTGACTGGCAGTGTGGCTGGAGCCGAGGGTAGCTTGAAGCCCAGGAGATTGGCTGAAAATCTGGGAAAGGAATTGGAAACCTCGTCAAACTGATTGGCTGCTCTCCAGAATCTGAGAAGCCTCAGCAGAGAGATAGAGAGAGGGCACAGCATTCCGACCTGAACAGCCTGGTGAGTGATTGCATTGAGGAGCCTAGGCCCTGAATGGAACAGAGATAGAATCACAGAATCCTACAGTGCTGAAGGAGGCCATTCAGTCCATCAAGTCTGCACCGACCACAATCCCACCTAGGCCCTAACACCATGCATTTACTCTAGCTCGTCCCCCGACACTAAGGGACGAAACCGGAGCACCCGGAGGGAACCCACGCAGACACGGGGAGAATGTGCAAACTCCACACAGACAGTCACACGAGACTGGAATTGAACCCAGGTCCCTGGTGCAGTGCGGCAGCAGTGCTAACCACTGTGCCACCCACGGTGGAGCATCAACAGTGAATATTCCTTTGTCAATAATTTGTTTCTTGGAGTTATGATTTCCCTTGAGGGTTGACATTGCTTCGATGCCAGTGGAATAAACAAACCTTGTTTAGATCCTTTCGTGCAGTCCATGTGTTTAAATCACATGTTATGCAATGCTGTGAAAAGTGAACTCCACTCACATGTCCAGGTCTTGGGGGTATCAAATGTCTTAGGTAAGCCCCCGTAACCTCCTTATCCTTATCTAAAACACACAGCAACTAGGAACTGCATCATCAAGGAACCATGCTTCCCACCATTTTGTAGCGGATAATTTACCTGGCAGCAGCAATGAAATAGTGGCAAAGGAAACACGATAGGAGCCAGCTTTGGCTCATTCCATCATTCCACAAGATCACGGCTGACCTTCCACCTCTCTATTTATTCCCATTTCCCTGAACTTCCCCAGTACCCAAAAATCCAAACTCCAAACATTGAGGCAGGGCATATCAATAGGTGTCCCATCTGTCAGACTTGTTTGTACATGTTTAGACTTTCTCAGCTGATAAAGGTGCAGCGAGTTTACCAGAATGATACCTGGACTCTAATGGTTAAGTTTTAAGTTTATTTATTATTGTGACAAGTAGGCTTACATTAACACTGCAATGAAGTTACTGTGAAAATCCCCTAGTCGCCACACTCCGGCGCCTGTTCGGGTACACTGAGGGAGAATTTAGCATGGCCAATGCACCTAACCAGAACATCTTTCGGACTGTGGGAGGAAACAGAAGCACCTGGAGGAAACCCACGCAGACACGGGGAGAACATGCAGACTCCGCACAGACAGTGGCCCAAGCCGGGAATTGAACCCGGCTCCCTGGCGCTGTGAGGCAGCAGTGTGAACCACTGTGCCACTGTGCCGCCCACCATTATTTAATTTAAATTAAATAACAGAGGAGAGGTCACACAAAGCTGTATTCCTTGCAATTTAGTTGATTAGGGGGTGATTTGAACAAAGTTTTCAAGTTATTTAAAGGGAGCAGATCAGAAACTACTTCATGGAGAATCTTGACCTCAGGAACGAAGCCTAAAAATCACAGGCAGACCTTTCAGGAGTGAAATTAGGAAACCCTTCTAGACATAAAGGGTGGTAGGATTTTGAACCCTCTTCCTCAAACGGCAATTGGATCATAGAATCCCTACAGTGCAGAAGGAGGCCATTCGGCCCATCAAGTCTGCACCGACTCTCTGACAGACCATCTTACCAAAGCCCTCTCCCCCACCCACCCGATCCCTGCAACCCCACACATTCACCATGGCTAACCCATCTAACCTACACATCTTTGGACACTAAGGGGAATTTAGCATGGCCAACACACCTAACCTGCACATCTTTGGACTGTGGGAGGAAACCGGAGCACCTGGAGGAAACCCACGCAGACACGGGGAGAATGTGCAAACTCTGCACAGACAGTGAGCCAAACCAGGAATCAAACCCAGGTCCCTGGCACTATGAGGCAGCAGTGCCAACCACTGTGCCACCCATAATTGATGCAAGGTCAATTCTTAATCCAAGACTGAGATTGGTAGATGTTTGTTTAGCAAAAATACTGAGGGATAGGAGGCATAATTTGGTACAGGGGAGTTAGGTCAGAGTTCAGCCATGATTTCATTGTGTCTGAACAAACTCAAGGGGCTGAATGTCCTATTCCTGTTCCTGTATTCCGACAAAAGGAACAGACATCTGGGACCTTGGGAAACAACACACCCAACAGTGTAACACTTTCACCAATGGGAATTAAGGATTGAAAAATCAACAGAGTGAATTTGAGTGGGTGAAATCAATATCAAAACAGGTACCGGAAGAGAAATAAAGAGGGAAGGAAAGAAGGATTGGATTATGAAAGAGAAGAGAAGCAAAGGGAAGGTAAGAAAAAAACAAATAAAATTTTATATTTTTAAATTCTTGAACAATTCACAACCTAAAAGAATAACATTCCACACATACAATTGCTTACTTTCTAATCCAAAGATATTGATTAGCAGTAACCAGTAATGCAGTGAGGAAGAGATACCCTGTGACCTGTAAATTGACATCAGTTGTTTTTTTTTTAGTTTATTTATTAGTGTCACAAGTGAGCTTACATTAACACTGCAATGAAGTTACTGTGAAAATTCCCTAGTCGCCACACTCCGTCGCCTGTTCGGCTACACTGAGGGAGAATTTAGCATGGCCAATGCACCTAACCAGCATGTCTTTCGGACTGTGGGAGGAAACCCACGCAGACACGGGGAGAATGTGCAAACTCCGCATAGATAGTGACCCCAGCCAGGAATCGAATCCGGGTCTCTGGCACTGTGAGGCAGCAGTGCTAACCACTGTGCCGCCGTGCAGCCCCACTTTCTGTACGCAAAAGCAGAATCTTGTGCTTTATTATTATGACTGGTCCCCAGGTGAGGACTCTCACCAATGTTTACAGATGCACCATAGAAAGCATCCTTTCTGGTTGTATCACAGCTTGGTATGGCTCTGGCTCTGCCCAAGACCGCAAGAAATTACAAAGGGTTGTAAATGTAGCCCAGTCCATCACACAAACCAGCCTCCCATCCATTGACTCTGTCTACACTTCCCGCTGCCTCGGAAAAGCAGCCAGCATGATCAAGGACTCCACACACCGTGGACATTCTCTCTTTCCAACTTCTTCCTTTGTGAAAAAGATACAAAAGTCTGAGTACCAAACGACTCAAGAACAGGTTCTTCCCTGCTGCCATCAGACCTTTGAATGGACTTACCTTATATTAAGCTGATCTTTCTCTGCACCCTAACTATGAATGTAACACTGCATTCTGCACTGTCTCCTCCTTCTCCCCTATGTACTCTATGAACGGTATGTTTTGTCTGTACAGCGCGCAAGAAACAATTCTTTTCACTGTGTCCCAATACGTGTGACAGTCATAAATCAAATCAAATTTCCAACAACATGCATTTATATAGCACCTTTAACCTAATACAATGTGAGTCATGGGGGGCATCATGAAACAAAATCTATTACCAAGCCACATAAAGGATTATTAGAGCAGGTGGCCAAATGCTTTGTTAAAGGAGTTTTGTTTAAGGATCATCCGAAAGGTGGAAGGCTAGAGTGACAGAGAGATTTAGAGAGGAAAGTTCAGAGCTTAGGGCATACACCACTAAATTCACGGCCACCAATGGTGGAACAATTAAAATCATGGATGCTCAAGAGGCCGGAATTAGAGGAGAGCTGGTAGCTCAGAGAATTGTAGAGATGGAGAGGATTCCAGAGGTAGGGAGGGGCAAGACCAGGGAGAAATTTGAAAACTAGGATGAGAATTTCAAAATTAAATCAACACTTAAATGGGAGACGTACATTACTTCGAAGTATCGTGAACTGTGGGGAGAATAGTGTCGAACTTCAAAGGGGCATAGACAAGTGATGGAATGGGCAGAACAGTGGCAATGGAGTTCAAGACAGAGCAATGTGAAGTCATTCACTTTGGTAGGAAGGACACGGAGGGGCAATATAAAATAAAGGGTACGACTCTATAGGGGGTGCAGGAGCAGAGGGACCTGGGTGAATATGTGAATAAATTATTGAAGATGGCAGGACAGGTTGAGAGAATAAAGCATGCAGAATGTGAGGTTTTATCAATAGGGCATAGAGTACAAGAGCAAGGATGTTATGCTGAACTTATATAAGACATTAGTTAGATCTCAGCTGGAATATTGGGTCAATTCCTGGACACTGCACTTCAGGAAGAACTTGAAGGCATTAGAGAGAGTGCAGAAAAGATTCACAAGAATCTTTACGGTTTCCTTAAAACCGAATCACAGGATTGTTACGGCGCAGTAGGAGGCCATTCGGTGCAGGTTCCAGGGATGAGGAATTTCAGTCATCAAGATAGAACGGAGAAGTTGGGACCATTTTCCTTGGAGAAGAGACGGCTGAGAGGAGATTTGAAATCATCCAGATGAGGTAGACTGGGGGAAACTGGTCGAGAAGAGGGAAAAATTTCAAATAATTGGCTAAAGCAACGTGAGGAAAACTTTGTTATGTGGCGAGTGGTTAGGGTCACAGAATACACCACCGGATAGTGTGGCAGAGGCAATTGAAGCATTCAAAATGGACCTCGTCTATTAATTGAAAAGGAAGAATGTGCGGGGTTACGGGGAAAAGGCAGCAGTATGGCACTCGGTGAAGTGCTCATTCAGAGAGCCAGTGCAAACAAGGTGGGCCGAATGGCCTCCTTCTGCACTGTAATAATTCTGTGATTTGGTTTTAAGGAAACAGTAAAAGGAGTGTGGGCGAGAGAGAAACAGAGGGTGGGATTTTCCAGACACACTCACCCCAAAACCGGAAAATCCCACCTGAGATCTGTTTATTTTTATTTATTTATTTATTAATCACAAGTAGGCTTACATCAACACTGCAATTAAGTTACTGTGAAAATCCCCTAGTCGCCACACTCAGGCGCCTGTTCAAATACACTGAGGGAGAATTTAGCCTGGCCAATTCACCTAACCAGCACATCTTTGGACCGTGGGAGGAAACCGGAGCACCCGGAGGAGGAAACCCACGGAAAATGTGCAAGCTCCACACAGACAGTGACCCAACCCGGGAATTGAACTCGGGTGCCTGGCGCTGTGAGGCAGCAGTGCTAACCACAGTGCGGGCCTTTGCATGGTCCATCCCTCCCATCCCCCCACCGGTCTGCTACAATTCCCCTGGCGCATGGGAGGGGAAAATTTTCCCATCACAGAGGTTTAGGGAGGGAATTCCAGACCTTCAAGGCGAGATGGCTGAAGGCAGGAACAGTCTGGTTTCAATTTGGAATTGTGCCAAACTAATCTCACATTACAGAATTGTAAAGACCGGGTAGAAAGGAAATCGATTGAAATCAGGCTCAGAGGCTAAAGTTATGAGTAAGGAAGATAATAAAATGCTGCTTGCCAATTTGCCATGCAGTGTCTGAAAGTGGAAAATAAAACAGCAGCATTGATTCTGGGTTCAGAATTGTTGTTGATATAAATGCTTAACTGGTACAAATTTCAAAGACATGTCTTATCCCTCGAGATTAAGATTCAGATTCTCAGCAAGATGTACTTAATCCTAACTTCACAAATGAGATTGGTATCCTCACTCTCTGTGGAAAGAGATAATACATTTTGCAGTTCTCCCCATGGTTCTCCTCCTGGTTTCCACCTTTCCACGGAAAGTGATACGATAAGAAAGAGTTTGCATTTTGTAAATTCTGCGGGTGATCCAGGAGGATTCTTGGGAATTATCCGGGCGGCACGGTGGCACAGTGGTTAGCACAGCTGCCTCACAACGCCAGGGACCCAGGTTCGATTACCGACTTGGATCACTGTGCGGAATCTGCATGTTCTCCCCGTGTCTGCGTGGGTTTCCTCCGGGTGCTCCGGTTTCCCCCCAAAGATCTGCGGGTTAGGTTGATTGGCAAAGTTAAATTGCCCCTAGTGTCCCGGGATCCATAGGTTAGAGGGACTAGCAGGGTAAATATGTAGGGTGACGGGGATAGGGCCTGGGTGGGATTGTTGTCGGTGCAGGATCGATGGGCCGAATGGCACTGTAGGGATTCTCTGATTCTATGACTACATTTCAAAAGCACGGCGTTAGCTGTAAAGTGCTATGAGACATCTGGAAGTCCATAAAAGATGCTATAGAAATGCCAGCCTTTTTTACTTTTCCATTGACTTCATAGAATCTAAGAATCATACAGAAGTGCCTGTGCTGACACCTTGAAAGAATTAGCCCCTTGCTCTGTTCTTTCCCCATTACCCTGCAAATTGTTCCTTTTGGGTAAATCTCCAACTTCCTTTGAAGAGTAATGATGTTTCCACCACATTTTCAGGAAGTGCATTCCACGACTCACTGCATGAAGAAAACATCTCTTCAACTCCCCTCTGACTATCTCTGACAATTTGTTTTAATCTGCATCCTTTGGGTTTTTTTATTCATTCATGGGCCATGGGTGTCGCTGGCTGGGCAGCATTTATTACCCATCCCTAGTTGCCCGAGGGCAGTTGAGAGTTAACCACATTGTTGTGGCTCTGGAGTCACATGTGGGCCAGACCGGGCAAGGATGGCAGATTTCCTTCCCTAAAGGACAGTAGTGAACCAGATGGGTTTTTCTGACAATCGACAATGGTTTCATGATCATCAGTTGACTCTTAATTCCAGGTTTTTTTTATTGAATTCAAATTCCAAGTGGTGGGATTCGAACCCAGGTCCCCAGAACATTTGCTGAGTTTCTGCATTAATAGTCTAGCGATAATACCATTAGGCCATCGCCTCCCCATTCATTAGACAGATTGTTAGACAGATTTTTGATAGACCAGAGTTAAGAGTTATGAGGGGGGAGGGCAAACAGGAGAGTGGAGTTGAGAGCACAAACAGATCAGTCATGTTCTTGTTAAACGGCAGAGCAGGTTTGTGGGGCTGAATTGCCTATTCCTGCTCCTAAGTCCCATGTTCCTATGTTACCAATCCCCCTTATCACTGGAAACAGTTTCTACTTACTTACGCTGTCAAAACCCCCATTCTTGCCCTGATTTGGTCAAAGTAAAGTTTATTTATTATTGTCACAAGTAGGCTTACATTAACATTGCAATTAAGTTACTGTGAAAACCCCCTAGTCGCCACACTCCGGCGCCTGTTCAGGTCAATGCACCTAACCAGCACGTCTTTCAGACTGTGGGAGGAAACCGGAGCACCCAAAGGAAACCCACGCGGACACAGAGAGAATGTGCAGACTCCACACAGACAGTGACCCAAGCCGGGAATCAAACCCAGGTCCCTGGCACTGTGAGGCAGCAGTGCTAACTACTGTGCCACCATACCGCCCACTGTGCCACCATACCGCCCACAATGGTTTCATGGTAGGGATCAGAGGTCAAAATGCTGACAGGTAGGTCAGTAGGGATTCTAGGAGTTGAGGTGTTTGGGGAAAGGGAACAAGCAGTGGCAGTATGACAGGAAGATCAGGCTGTCCAGCAGGTCATCTATATCTTCCTGCCAACATCTATCTGCCTCTGCAGAGAGAGGGAACAAGCTTCATATTGACCAAGAATCAAAAGTGTTCAGTACACATAGAGGTTTCAATGACCGGGTATGGGAAAGAAAGGTTCAATAATGTCCTTTAGGGAAGGAAATTTGCTATCCTTATCTGGTCTGGCTCCTGTGACTCCAGAGCCACAGCAATGTGGTTGACTCCTGACTGCTCTCCGAAATGGCCAAGCAAACCAATCAGTTCAAGGGAAATTAGGTACGGGCAATAAATGCTGGCCCAACCAGTGACATGCACATCCCATGTATGAAAAAAAGTCATTCGCAACACATGGAGGGAGGGCCAAACTAAAGGAACAGTCCAGGTATAATAGATGGAGGTGGCATTCTGCACTTCTGCATTAGGGTCCTCCCACTCATCCCCTTGCCACATGATAATTCTAGGAGCAGTTCAATACCTGACTAGGCTAATAGAGGCATGGAGGTGACAGTCAGACATTCTAACGATGCAGTTTAAGTAGGTTATAGAACATAGAACATAGAACATAGAACATTACAGCGCAGAACAGGCCCTTCGGCCCACGATGTTGCACCGACCAGTTAAAAAAAAAACTGTGACCCTCCAACCTAAACCAATTTCTTTTCGTCCATGAACCTATCTACGGATCTCTTAAACGCCCCCAAACTAGGCGCATTTACAACTGATGCTGGCAGGGCATTCCAATCCCTCACCACCCTCTGGGTAAAGAACCTACCCCTGACATCGGTTCTATAACTACCCCCCCTCAATTTAAAGCCATGCCCCCTCGTGCTGGATTTCTCCATCAGAGGAAAAAGGCTATCACTATCCACCCTATCTAAACCTCTAATCATCTTATATGTTTCAATAAGATCCCCTCTTAGCCGCCGCCTTTCCAGCGAAAACAATCCCAAATCCCTCAGCCTCTCCTCATAGGATCTCCCCTCCATACCAGGCAACATCCTGGTAAACCTCCTCTGCACCCTCTCCAAAGCCTCCACATCCTTCCTGTAATGCGGGGACCAGAACTGCACACAGTACTCCAAGTGCGGCCGCACCAGAGTTGTGTACAGTTGCAACATAACGCTACGACTCCTAAATTCAATCCCCCTACCAATAAACGCCAAGACACCATATGCATTATTGTACATCTGCAACCACCTGACCGTAACCATGGTTTGGAAGAACAACTTTTGCATTTATATCATTTCGTTCATGACTTCAGAACATCACAAAGTACTTCACAAGCAATTCAGTACTTTGGAATTGTAGCCACTGTTAAAAAGTTGAACGTCACCAGGATGTTGCCTGGGATGGAGCATTTGAGCTATAAGGAGAGACTGGATAGGTTTGGATTGTTTTCTTTAGAGCAGAGAAGGCTGAGGGGGGACATGACTGAGGTGTATAAGATTATGAAGGGTATGGACAGGGTAAGTAGGAAGTAGCTGTTCCCTTTGGTTAAGGGGTCAATCATAAAGGGGCATAGTTTTAGGCTGAGGGCAGGAGATTCAGAGAGGGTGGTGGGAATCTGGAATGCCACTGCCTGGGAAGGTAGTGGAAGCCAGAAACCTTACAACATTTAAAAAGTATTTGGATGAGAACTTGAAATATCATAACATTCAAGGATATTGGACAAGTGCAGGAAAATGGGATTAGTGTGACTTGAGTGTTAATTATTGTCAGTGCAGACTCGATGGGCCAAAGGGCCTTTTCTGCATTGTCTGGCTCATTGGGCAGGATTTTTCCAGCCATGCTCTCCCCAAGACCGGAAAATCCCGCCTGAGATCATTGGACCTTTGCATGGCCCGTATCCCGCCTGCTATGATTCCCATGGCATGCGGGATATGAAGATTCCACCCTATGACTCTATCACCTTGAGCCCCAATAGAAATGTGGCAGCACAATCCTCTTCGAACCCCCTTATCAAAGAGGCTCATTTTCACAGTAAGTGTGTGACGTGTCTTGGAATATTTCATAGAATCACCATAGAATCCTCCAGTGCAGAAGGAGGCCATTCGGCCCATCGAGTCTGCACCAACCACAATCCCACCCAGGCCCTATCGCCAGAACCCCATGCATTTACCCTAGCTAGTCCCCCTGACACTGAGGATGAATTTAGCATGGCCAATCCACCTCACCCCACACATCTTTGAACTGTGGGAGGAAATCCATGCAGATACGGAGAGAATGTGCAACTCCACACAGACAGCGACTGACCCCGGGAATCGAACCCGGTTCCCTGGCGCTGAGAGGCAGCAGTGCTAACCACTGTGTCACCCATGTTCTGATTCCCCCCTTCCAGCTACTCACACCTGGGATTGCTGTTATGAACAGGATTTTTCAGGTGGCCGCCCAGCCCCATCGGCAAAAAGGTGGATGGGAAAATGACAGCTGACAGCTGTTCCACGACCACCGAACACTCTGTGGAGCATTCATTGGCTGGTGGTGGGACAAACCTGGGAAGGAAGCCCCGCCTCAAAGAAATACAGCAAACCTGACTGGCCGGCAACTTGCTAGTCCCAGCAGCGGCACCAAAAGCAGTGGCCACTCTTGGGACTACATCCAGTCTCAACAAAGGAGAGCCAAGATCCAGCCAGAAGGTGAGCATTGGGGGTCCTTTGGAGGGGCAAGTGCAGGTGGCCCCAGTCTGGTGATGGGGGATGGTGGGGGGAGGAGGAGGAGGGAGGGATAGGGGCCGGGTTCCAAAGGCCGGAGTGGGAGGGCTCCCTGCTAGTGAAAGGGGACCTGTGAGGGAGGCTGTCCCCAAATTTTCCACCCAAAGCCTGAATGTGCTTCCCTGGCCTGTAAAGTGGAGCTGGGCAGGCAGTGACCCTTAATGGCCATTAATTGTCCACTCAAAGGGCTTCAATGGGGCAAGGACAAGTCAGCTGCTGTAGACCTTGCCCCCCCCCCCCCCCCCCCCCGTAAAATCCCTGCCAGGCTCGGGACAGGGTAGTAGGCAGTGGGAAGGACACTGGCAGAATCTTACGATTCTCCCACCTGCAAACCCATTGGTGGGGGATTGTAAAATTCAGCTCTAAATGGCACTAAGTAGAGGATCTCCACCCCACCTGATTTATCCTTAAATGTTTTGTTGCAAACACCAGCCGCACAAGCTGGAACCCATCCCAAATTCTGGCCTTTCTCCCGTAGACAAAAGAAGCTCTGAATTCCAGAGTAAAAGACACGGGAGGAGCAATGGGAAATGGGGAATGAGGGCTGAATACTCTACAGGTTCCAGTTATCGGAATAGAACCCAAGGCTAAATCATAGGCCTCCCAATTGTTAGTTGCGGAAGTTAGGATGAAATTTATACAGGGTGGGGTCACTCATTAGATAATTACTTGTGCACATTTAAAGAGATACACCTCTTTTGTGGTTATGTCCACACCCATGTGTCCGTGAAGGAGGGAGCATGTGGTGTTCCCAGTACATGTGAGGCTTTTCAGGGTTAGTGAGCACTGCAGGGGCCAGATTGCATCATCAACTTTGGAAACCACATTTTAATTTAATTTATTAATGTGATAATCCCAAGGATTTGTATGGGGAGATCACTGATTGACCTCCCTGTACTTTTTGGGTACCAACGAATTAAACAAAATCAAATTAACTTAGGGGCAAATCAAAAAGGGCAGCTCCCTGAAAGGAGGGGGAGATTGACCTTCCTGTGAGACTTATAGAAACGAGTTCGTTGGGGACTGATAATTCACTAACCAGGTGGAGCTCGTATACCGAGTTCTGTATAAAGCAGGCCCCTGAGTGGGTCCATTATTCCGCTGCCCCGGCTGGGACCTGTTGAGTTCACCACAGGCTTGAGGTTTTTGCTTTACTTTATTTTTGCAATAAAGTACTGTTGCTTTACAACCAACCCCTGGAGTTACTATAATTAAGTTTCCTTTTAAAGGTCTATCTTTTTGTCACAGTGCCACTTTAGGGGCTTTCAATCAGTTTATGAGTTAATTTGATCATCTTTTGTTTTCAAAAAGAGCACACATAAGGAGATTTACCTCTTTTGTACTAATGACCATGGGTGACCCTGGAGAAGGAAACACACAGCGTCCACTGGTATGCTCGAGGCCGCTCACAACTGGTGGACACATTTGATAATTTGGTGCTTTTTTTGCTTTGTTACAGTGCCCTTTTTAGGGATCGATCATTTTAATTGGCCAATTGTACTTCAAAGGGCGAGAAAGAGACACCAATGGTGGGTTGTAGAGATGGAAGTTCAAGATTTGAACAGATAGAAATCTTAGTAAAGTTTGATTTCTGGAAGTCAACATTTACTCAGTATTAGATTGATTTACAATGGGAGACATTACAAATGTGGCACAGTGGTTAGCACGGCTGCCTCACAGCACCAGGGATCTGGGTTCAATTCCCGGCTTGGGTCACTGTGTGGAGTTTGCACGTTCTCCCCGTGTCTGCATGGGTTTCCTCCAGGTGCTCCGGTTTCTTCCCACAGTCCAAAGGCCGTGTTGCCCAGGTGCATTGGCCATGCTAAATTCTCCCTCAGTGTTACCCGAACAGGCGCCAGAGTGTGGCGACTAGAGGATTTTCACAGTAACTTCGTTGCAGTGCTAACGTAAGCTGACTTGTGATACTAATAAATAAACTCTAAAGATCACACCGCTGGCCAATGGAGATCTGCGTCTGCTGCCGGAAAACAAGCCACGGCGGGGGTGGAAAATCCCACCCCATCTGCTTGAGCTTGTGGATGGTAACGGGCCCATGTCATCGATCCAAATAAGAACAGGGAGCTTTTTGTGATATTTTGCTGATTATTGTTCACCCCCCAAACCAATCAGTCACCTCATCTCTGCCATGGGGTCTGGCAGAGTCTGAATTGGCTGCCACTGTTTTCTCTGCAACAAGAATCGCTCCACATCAGAGTAATTTATTGTGTGTGAGGTCAGAGCATACAGAGTTCCTCAGAATTTTGATCAGATGCAATATATGTGCAAATATCTCTTTTATATTAAGTGGTGAGTCACCGAGATTTCTAGATATCTTTGAACTTCCCCTTAGCTACTTAAACAGTGCTTATACGGTGCTTCATTTTCTTTCCTCCCATCCACAGTATTGTACACTCAGAGTTTCATCTGTTGCGTACCAAAAGCAATAAAATCTCATGAGATAACAGCGGAAAGAATCTGAATGGCAATAAATGATGTTGGGAATGCATTTGGCAAGAATCAAAAATGTGAAAGCGGAAAAAGGTCATTTACCTTGAGAATATTTGAATTAAAGATAACCATCGTCTCCTTGACGGACACAGCAATCCACTGAAATGTTGCGAGGGTATAAAGTTATTAGTGAGCCAATCATGATAAAAGGCTTGGGTGGGACGCCGGGCGCATCAGTCTGGGTGAAGTGCTGCGATTTTCTTTAATAAGTTTATTGCCAAATCCTCCATGTTTCAGGATGGCTGGAAAGCCAGTGGTCACCATGAAACCATTTTAAATTTCAATAAACCCAAGTATCATGAAACTTCAACCCAATTAAGCATAATCTTGAGTGCCCAAGCGCAGACCGGGGAAGTTATACGTATCAAGATAAGTCATTTAAGTAATTATGCAGAGAATTTGATTCAAAACCATTAGTTTGCCTTTCCTCTGGATTTTGTCTAATGCAATACTTAAACAAATGGCCGCTTTTAAAATTGTATTATGTGTTTGTGTGGCAAATAAATTCTTGTCCCTCCAATCACTTTCTCCGCGGCTTAATAACTTTAAATGTTAAGCTCTGGAAATCAGACTTTGAGAGGGAATAACTGGAAGTTAAAGGAAACATGACCTAATGTTTGCTGTAGATTATTTTCATTATCGGGAAGTGGGGAGATTGACACAGCAGCTAGAAGCAAGAGTAGGCTATTTGGCTCTTCAAGCCTGATCCGCCATTCATTATGATCATAGCTGATCATCAAATTCAATATCCTGAACCCCCTCCCCCCTTCCCCCCCATGCCAATGGGGATGAAGTAGAAATGGTTGAGCGCTTCAAGTTTTTAGTTGTCCACATCACCAACAACCTGTCCTGGTCCCCCCATGCCGACACTATAGTTAAGAAAGCCCACCAACACCTCTACTTTCTCAGAAGATTAAAGAAATTTGGCATGTCAGCTACGACTCTCACCAACCTTTACAGATGCATCATAGAAAGCATTCTTTCTGGTTCTAACATAGCTTGGTATGGCTCCTGCTCTGCCCAAAACTGCAATAAACTACAAAGGGTCATGAATGAAGCCCAGTCCATCACGCAAATCAGCCTCCCATCCATTGGCACTGTCTACACTTCCCGCTGCCTCAGAAAAGCAGCCAGCATAATTAAGGACCTCACATACCCCAACATTCTCTCTTCCACCTTCTTCCGCCAGGAAAAAGATACAAAAGTCTGAGGTCACATACCAACCGACTCAAGAACAGTTTCTTCCCTGCTGCCATCAGACTTTTGAATGGACCTACCTTGCATTAAATTGATTTTTCTCTGCACCCTAGCTATGGCTGTAACACTACGTTCTGCATTCTCTCGTTTCCTTCTCTATGAACAGTATGCTTTGTCTGTATAGCACATAAAAAACAATACTTTTCACTGTAACCCAATATATGTGACAATAATAAATCAAACCAAATCATATCGCTTGATCCCTTTAGCCCTTTGATTCGGTGAAAAATAACAGTTGTAATGTTTGTAGGGCATGTTTAATTTGTTTTTTCAAATGCATGCAGTGTTCTTTCTTTGTTTTAACTCCCTCCCATTAGTTAGATCTCTGATTTTTCTTCAACTCCACTCAGTTAACTTGTACCTGTGCAACCCACTTGTCATATTACACAAAGCTTAAAAACTCCAAGGCATCAAAAAGTTTAAGTTTTATGTTTATTTATTAGTGTCACAAGTAGGTTTACATTAACACTGAAGTTACTGTGAAAATCCCCGAGTCACCACACTCTGGCGCCTGTTCAGGTACACTGAGGGAGAATTGAGCATGACCAATGTACCTAACCAGCACGTCTTTCAGAATTGGAAGTTCCATCCAGTTCACTTTCTACCATCTAATTACAGATGAGAATGATCTTTAGCAGAGCAGGCTCAGAGGGCTGAATGGCCTACTAATGCTCCAATGTTCCACCCATCTTAACAAAACAGCCTATGATCTGCTTTCCGCAAAGAATAATATCCAGTGTTTCTAAAAATATTCCCAGGATTTCAGCTCCATGACCCGGAATGACCATTTTGTTTGTGTTAAACGTAAAGACACCATCGCCCCAGATGATCCCATAGGCTGTTTTTAAAGTTTTGAGTTTATTTATTAGTGTCACAAGTAAGTTTACATTAACACTGCAATAAGGTTACTGTGAAAATCTCCTAGTTGCGACACTCCAGCGCCTGTTCGGGTACACTGAGGGAGAATTGAGCATGGCCAATGCTCTGATCCAGCACGTCTTTCGGACTGCAGGAGGAAACCCACGCAGACAAGGAGAGAACGTGCAGACTCCGCACAGGCAGTGACCCAAGACAGGAACTGAACCCGGGTCCCTGGTGCTGTAAGGCAGCAGTGCTAACCACTGTGCCACGCCTTTGAGGGGGACAGCTGACTGGTGGTGATTTAACCTGAGGATCGCCACACCTCAGGGGAGGTCAAAGTTGAGAAGGTGGGTCTTTATGAATATCCTCAGCCGGTCCAGGAATTGAACCCGTGCTGTTAGTGTCGCTCTGCATCACAAACCAGCTGTCCAGCCAACTGAGCTAAGCCAACCCCCTTGTTTCTATATCGCTCTTTATAATCACAAAAACATTGGGACTTTAGTTTGGAATACAGTTTGGCCTTTATTTTGGATACAAAGCAGGCCAGTTTGAGTTGTATTGGACATTGGTCAATACATATTTGGGGTACTACATTTAGTTTCGGGAACATTAGGGAGGATATATCAGCTTTAGTGAGGGGGGGAGGGGGGCGTGTGCAATTAGACTTAAAATAGAAGTTACGCTGTAAAGCTTTGCAAGCCTTATTAATCATCACTTCAGTGATTAAAAGATCTGAAGTCTCAGGGTATTACATGTACTCGGAATGGACTGTTACTACACTACCTTCTAGTGGTTGAGATCAACCTGTAAAACAGGTTTTCACGGCCTGAAAAGGGTGGGAAACATTGTGTAATAAAAACAGAAAATGCTGGAAAAAGTCAGCAGGTCTGACAGCATCTGTGGAGACAGAATAGAGCGAACATTTCGAGTCCGCCAGACTCAAAACATTGGCTCTATTCTCTCTCCGCAGATTCTCTCAGACCTGCTGAGTTTTTCCAGCATTTTCTGTTTTTGTTTCCGATTCCAGCATCCGCAATGTTTTGCCTTTTACGCATTGTGTAATGTTGAATCAATTATGCAAATTCTTTCAAATGGAAGAACTTAACTAGTTGCAGTAGTGGCACTTTGGAATCTGGTACGTGAACGCCACAGGCTGCCCTCTGTACAGCAGCGATGGAAGAGTTCTAACACTAGAGTCAGGGAGGTTTACAGCATGGAAACAGGCCCTTCGGCCCAACTTGTCCATGCTGCCCCTTTTAACCACTAAGCTTGTCCCAATTGCCCGTGTTTGGCCCATATCCCTCTATACCCATCTTACCCATGTAACTGTCTAAATGTTTTTTAGAAGACAAAATTGTACCCACCTATACTACTGCCTCTGGCAGCTTGTTCCAGACACTCACCACCCTCTGTGTGAAAAAATTGCCCCTCTGGACCCTTTTGTATTTCTCCCTTCTCACCTTTAACCTATGCCCTCTAGTTTTAGACTCTCCTACCTTTAGGAAAAGATGTTGACTGTCTATCTATCTTATCTATGCCCCTCATTATTTTATAGATCTCTCTTAGGGCGGCACGGTGGCACAGTGGTTAGCACTGCTGCCTCACAGCGCCAGGGACCCGGGTTCGATTCCCGGCTTGGGTCACTGTCTGTGTGGAGTATGCACATTCTCCTCGTGTCTGCGTGGGTTTCCTCCGGGTGATCCGGTTTCCTCCCACAGTTCAAAGATGTGCGAGTTAGGTTGATTGGCTAGGCTAAAATTGCCCTTAGTGTCCTGGGATGCGTAGGTTAGAGGGATTAGTGGGTAAATATGTAGGGATATGGGGGTAGGGCCTGGGTGGGATTGTGGTCGGTGCAGACTTGATGGGCCGAATGGCCTCCTTCTGCACTGTTGATTCTAAAAAAAATTCTAATCTAAAAAATAAATTCCAAATTATAGGGAATTTCTTAAACTAAAGCATAACATAACTATTGATGTTGGCTCTCCATTGCCCACTGATTATTAATATACAGAGGGATCTGGGCGTACAGGTCCACACTTTCCTAGAAGTGGCAATGCAGGTGGCCAAGGTGATTAAGAAGGCATATGGCATGCTTGCCTTCATCAGCCGGGGCATTGAGTACAGGAGTTGAGAAATCATGTTGCAGCTCTATAAAATCTTGGTTAGGCTGCATTTGGAGTATCGTGTGCAGTTCTGATCACCACACTATCAGAAGGACATGGAAGCTTTGGAGAGAGTGCAAAGAAGGTTCACCAGGATGTTGCCAGGTCTCGAGGGTGTTGGCTATGAGGAGAGGTTGAATAAACTAAGATTGTTTTCACTGGAAAGACGGAGGCTGAGGGGAGGTCTACAAAATTATGAGAGGCACAGGCAGAGTGGATAGTCAGATGCTTTTTCCCAGGGTGGAAGTGTCAATTACAAGGGGACACAGGTTCAAGGTGAGAGGGGAAAAGTTTAAGGGAGATGTGCAGAGGAAGTTTTTCACGCTGAGTGGTGGGTGCCTGGATCACGCTGCCAGCGGAGGTGGTGGAAGCACCAGGTTCCTTGGCACTGGAGTGTAGCTTAGGAACAGGCCTGTACATTTGTGGAAATGGACACAACCAAACCAGGAAAATTACAGGCCTTCTGTGAGTGTGAACCTATTTGTCAGAAGTACTCCATGCAACACAATCCAACCTGGGGAGGCAATGGCATGGTGGTATAGTCACTGGACTAGCAATCCAGAGATGCAAGGTATTGCCCTAGGGACTCGGGTTTGAATCCCACCATGGCAGATGGTGAAATATGAATTAAATTAAAAAATCTGGAATTAAAAGTCTAATGGTGACCTTGAAACTATTGTCAATTGTCATACAAAAAACCAATTTGTTCACTAATGTTCTTTAGGGAAGGAAATCTGCCGTCCTTACCCGGTCTGGCCTACATGTGACTCCAGACCCACAACG
The DNA here is from genome assembly GCF_964213995.1 of Mustelus asterias. Classification (NCBI taxonomy): domain Eukaryota; kingdom Metazoa; phylum Chordata; class Chondrichthyes; order Carcharhiniformes; family Triakidae; genus Mustelus; species Mustelus asterias. The sequence continues at coordinate 15,778,201 of NC_135802.1, forward strand.
ATGTGGTTGACTCTTAAATATCCTCTGAAATGGCCCAGCATGTCACAGTTCAAAGCAATTAGGGATGGACAACAAATGCTGACCCAGCCAGCGGCACCCACATCCCGTGGATGAATACAAAATAGGCGCCCAATTGAACAGGTAAGGACTGCCACATGGAGGACCCCTATCTCTATCCGCTACAACTCTCACCAACTTTTACAGATGCACCATAGAAAGCATCCTTTCTGGATGCATCACAGCTTGGTATGGCTCCTGCTCTGACCAAGACCACAAGAAGCTACAAAGGGTTGTGAACATAGCCCAGTCCACACACAAACCTCCCATCATTGACTCTGTCTACACTTCCCGCTGCCTTGACAAAGCAGCCAGCATAATTAAGGACCCCACGCACCCCGGAAATTCTCTCTTTCACCTTTTTCCATCGGGAAAAAGATACAAAAGTCTGAGGTCACCGACTCAAGAACAGCTTCTTCCCTGCTGCTGTCAGACTCTTGAATGGACCTACCTCGCATTAAGTTGATCTTTCTCTACACCCTAGCTATGACTGTAACACTATACTCTGCACTCTCTCCTTTCCGACTCCCCGATGTACTCCATGAATGGGATGCTTCGTCTGTATAACATGCAAGAAACAATACTTTTCACTGAATCCCAAATACATGTGACAGTAATAAATCAAATCAAATCAAATCAAGTGGCAAAATGGATTGCCGGTGCTGGAATAAGGGACAAAAACTAGATTATTATGTTAAGAGACAGAATTGTGTTTTAATCAGGTTGAGGGTCATTTTCCTCATAAGGAAGGCACTGGAATGTCCTTCGGGATTGGCAGATGGAAAGTGATGGACTATTGAGTGGTTGATAGGGACGTATGCTCGGAATGAAGCTTTATCCCCAAGGTAGTACCTGTTCCCTGAGCTCATACCATTGGCAGCAACTGCCCACAAAAACGAAACAATACATAGAATTGTAGAACATCACAGCACAAATGGAGATCATTTGGCCAGTGATACATAGAACATAGAACAGTACAGCACAGAACAGGCCCTTCGGCCCACGATGTTGTGCCGAGCTTTATCTGAAACCAAGATCAAGCTATCCCACTCCCTATCATCCTGGTGTGCTCCATGTGCCTATCCAATAACCGCTTAAATGTTCCTAAAGTGTCTGACTCCACTATCACTGCAGGCAGTCCATTCCACACCCCCACCACTCTCTGCGTAAAGAACCTACCTCTGATATCCTTCCTATATCTCCCACCATGAACCCTATAGCTATGCCCCCTTGTAATAGCTCCATCCACCCGAGGAAATAGTCTTTGAGCGTTCACTCTATCTATCCCCTTCATCATTTTATACACCTCTATTAAGTCTCCCCTCAGCCTCCTCCGCTCCAGAGAGAACAGCCCTAGCTCCCTCAACCTTTCCTCACAAGACCTACCCTCCAAACCAAGCCTGAACCTGAAGCAAGCCTCTGTAAGAGCTGCTCAATTTACTGCCTTGCCCCATTGTTTTTCCCCATAACCAGTAACAAATTGACCCCTTCTAAGGGCGCATGAAATTGCCTTTAGTAGGTTCCGATGGAATCTGCTTTCAGCACTCTTTCAGGGAGCAGGGTCCTGACCTTAAAAAAAAAATCCCTGTGTGAAATATGAAACAACAGCACACGTTACAATGCAAAGTGGGACACGGCAGGACAACGCCACGATAATTTAATGACAATACTTCTGCATATATATATTACTAGTAGAAGCCATCGTAAGCATTCCACAATCTGCACTGTGTGCACTTTTAGCCCTAAATGCTGCAGATTCTGCAGTCTAGCCACAACAGGAAGCAATGCTATTTGCCTTCCACTTACAGTGGGTTATATTACAGAAGGTAGTGGGCAGCAGGAAGTGAGTAAAAGGATTAGATGGTGCTTGAACTTCATCTTTATGGATTGACAATCTCATGAAATATTCACAGCATAATAATGCAGTCACTGCCTTTACCTTTCGCGTGCATGTTTCAGCCTCTCGTTAGGCACTTCTTTATCTTAGTTCAATAATCTAGCTGGGATTTTTACACACTGTTCAGTGACCCCAAATGATTTGCTGCCTTTGAGTGCCCTCGTATGGTAACATAGGTAAACCTGTCCTTCTGTTGGACTGACAAAGTCCAGGTCAGTCATTCCTGATATCCTATTGAATCTCAGCCAAATCTCCATTTGACCTCCAGCAGCGGGACCGGAGAACTGCCGCTGCGGGCAAGGTCAGAGAATTCCGGCCATAATTCCTTCTTCATATTTTACCAACAGTTTAGTTCCAGGTATAAGTTTATTTATTAGTGTCACAAGTAGGCTCACATTAACACTGTAATGAAGTTACTGTGAAAATCCCCTAGTTGCCACACTCTGGCGCCTGTTCGGGTACAATGAGGGAGAATTTAGCATGGCCAATTCACCTAACCAACACACCTTTCGGACCATGGGAGGAAACTGGAGCACCCGGAGAAAACCCATGCAGACACGGGAAGAACCGTGCAAACTCCGCACAGACAGTGACCCGAGCTGGGAATCGAACCCAGGTCCCTGGCGCTGTGAGGCAGCAGTGCTAACCACTGTGCCACCGTGCTGCCCCTATATCTTGATATACTTGGTCCTTGGCCCTTTGCGGGGGCAGGGAGATGGTGGCATCGTATTAATCTCACTGACTAACTAGCAATCTAAATCCCAGGCTACTGCTGCATGGGCATGAGTTCAAATCCAACCATGGCAGCTGATGGAATTTCAAATCAAATAATTAAATCTGGAATTGAGTTTCAGGGCAGGTGTCCGTGAAGCTATCATAGTTGTTAAAAACCCATCTGGTTCACTAGTGTCCTTTCGGGAAGGAAATCTGCCGTCCTTACCTGGTCTGGCCTATGTGTGACTCCAGACCCACAGCAATGTGGTTGACTCTTAACTGCCCTCTGAAGTGGCTGAGTGAGCCACTCAGTTCAAGGGCAATTAGGGATGGGCAGTCAATGCTAGCCTTGCCAGAGGCGCCCACATCCCTCTCTCTCTTGATCTTCAGCAGAAATCCCATGTCAGTATTCCTAAAGCTGTTTCCAATGTTGCTTCTTTTCTCAAACCAAACACGCCTCACCCCCGTTTAATTCTCAAATCTGCTCTTGAATATTCCCCTAAATATCTGAGAAGGTTCTTTCGGTATTTCTCCTGTACGAATAAACAGGGTATAGGGTAAACTCCCTGCCACCCCTAACCATTAGCTTCTCGCCTCTGTGGTTCACTCAGTTATAATCTTCCTCCACTCTCCTCACTTTACTGAAACCATGAAATTCGTGCCTTTCTCAACTTTCACCTTTTGTTCTGAGCTCCAGAGACTCACTCACCCTTGTTTTCAATCCCTCTCTGTCCGTGCCCCACCCAATCTCCATAGCCTGTGTGATCTTTGCACTCTCCTGGTCTCTCCATGTCCTGTTTTATTCACTCCACCTTATTGCCCATGCCTCAGTCAAATAAGCTCAAACTCTGCAATTTCTTCCCTAAACTCTGCATTTCAAACTCCCTTTTTCTCCTTTAAGACATTCTTTAAACCATCTGTGTGACCTTGATCCCACTTTCACCTACATGTACTTCAAAGAAAATGCATTATCTGTAGAATACTTTGGGACATCTAAAGGATATGCTGAAAAAAATCTTGTCTTAACCACCACCTTTCACAACCACCAGACTGTCCCACTCTCACCCTCACTCTCTCCAATCCTCTCTCAGGCTCTCACTCCCCTCTCTATCTCTCCATTCCCTCCCTCACTCTTTCCAATCCTCTCTCAGATTCTCACTGCCCCCATTTCCCATTCCCTCCCTCACTCCCTCTCCACTCTCAGTTTCTCACTCCCCTCTCCATTCTCTCCCTCACTCTCTCTCTCCTCTCTCAGACTCTCACTCCCCTCTTCATTCCCACCCTCACTCTCTCCAATCCTCTCCCAGACTCTCACTCCCCTCTCCATTCCCTCCCCCACTATCTCTCCACTCTCAGACTCTCACTCCCTTATCTAATCCCTCCCTCACTCTCTCTCCTCTCTCGCACACTGCCTCACATCACTCCATTCTGGTTATGCTGCCTTCTCTCCTCATAAGTGATATTAGCATAGTACAGAAATTGCTTCATTAATTGCAAAGGTTAACTCATTAAGTGACACCCATAAAATAAATAGATGAAAACGTGTAAACCAGAAACACAAAAGGAGAGGGAGTAGCTGCAAGTATTTAGTTAAGCAAACAGGAATCAGATCTCAGGAACATTTGCATTTATAATTCAATTCAAAATGTCCCTAAGCACTGCAATAGCTAATGAATTACTTTTCAATTGCACTGTGGTAATATTGCAACCAGTTGGCACCACATCTACAAACATTCAATCCCTCCACCACCGACGCTCAGTAGCAGCAGTGTGTACTATCTACAAGATGCACTGCAGCAATTCACCAAAGATCCTTAGACAGCACCTTCCAAACCCACAACCACTTCCATCTAGAAGGACAAGGGCAGCAGATAAATGGGAACACCATCACCTGCAAGTTCTCCTCCAAGCACTCACCATCCTGACTTGGAAATATATCGCCGTTCCTTCGCAGTCGCTGGGTCAAAATCCTGGAATTCCCTCCCTAATGGCATTGTGGGTCAATGCACAGCACATGGACTGCAGCGATTCAAGAAGGCAGCTCATCACCACCTTCTCAAGGGCAATTAGGGATGTGCAATAAATGCTGGCCAGCCAGCGACGCCCGTGTCCCACGAATGAATAAAAAAAAATTGCACACAAGTCTCAAAACATCATTGAACTAAATGACCAGATGCTCTGTTTGTTGAGGGATAAACACTGGTTAAAATACCAGAGACAGCTCGCCTTCTCTTCATCAAACTCATGCCATGGGATACTTTACATCCACCTCTGACTAAATGTCACAATTGAAGCTATGCATTTCTGACAATACAGCACTCCCTCAAACTTATCCCAGAAGGGACAAATAGATTGTGGTCACAGGTCACAGGGGTGTGGTTTGATCCCCACAACCTTTGAAGTCAGACTCAGAAATGATACCGACTGACACTTTAAAGTTGAAGTGATAAACTAAATGAATTAATCAAAACAAAGGCTTGAAGTAAACCTCCTCTCACCACCTCAACAATCCTACTTGAACCCAGACCTGGGTTGACATTCCTGTTTCTCATTCTCGCCATTACCTTCAGTTTTTCCATGAAGCGCTGGATGTCATATATCTCACAAATGACCCAAGGAACTGGTCTTCATTTGCTCCTGTCTTGAGATGTTGCCAACTCGTGTATTTACTGCCCAGCCTCAGTTTGATGCCTAAAGCAAGGGAGGGAAAACTACAGGCCACAGGTGGCACGGTGGCACAGGCGGCACGATGGCACAGTGGTTAGAACTGCTGCCCCACAGTGCCAGGGCCCCGCGTTCGACTCCCGGCGTTGGGTCACTGTCAGTGTGGAGTTTGCATGTTCCCCCCCGTGTCTGCGTGAGTTTCCTCCGGTTTCCTCCCACAGTCTAAAGATATGCGGGTTAGGTGCATTGGCCATGATAAATTGCCCTTTAGTGTCAGGGGGCCGAGCTGGGATGAATGCACGGGGTTATGGGGATAGGACCTGGGTGGGATTGAGGTTGGGTGCAGACCCAATGGGCCGAATGGCCTCCTTCTGCACTGTAGGATTCTATGACCCCCAGTCCTCGGGACTCCTGCTCTGGCCCATGGCCCACCCCAGGCCTTCCACCAGAAAGTAGTTGAAGATACTTTGTCTCTGTAGTCATTTCTGGAGCTCTGTGGCTGCCATGTTAGAAAAGGCAAGCGCACATTGTGGAGCACTGAGAGCCGCATGCAGCAAGCGTGCACTCAAAATTACTCACCAGATCACTGCAGCTTTGATTCGCATTGTGGTTTTCCAAATAGATTTGCTGGAATCTCAAAACCTCAACATATTTTTCACTCCTGTTTTGAAACACTTTTTTTTTAAAAGTCATGTCGACTCCAAATTGTCTCTGCACTTTTCTCATTTGCTTTCCTGAATGTGTTGATTCTTGCTGAGGTGCGGTCTCATGCCTGCTGGCAATTCTGCAGTATCTGTCGGAACAGCCACTCCACACGTGCAGGCCCACACAGTGAAATAAAGACAAAATACTGCCAATGCTGGAATCTGAAACAAAGACAGAAAATGCTGGAAAATCTCAGCAGGCCCGACAGCATCTGTGGAGAGAGGATAGAGCCAACATTGCGAGTCTGGAGAAGGGTCACCCTGACTCAAAACGTTGGCTCTATTCTCTCTCTACAGATGCTGTCAGACCTGCTGAGGTTTTCCAGCATTTTCCGTTTTTATCCCACACAGTGAATGTTGGCGGGCTGCTTGACACTGTAACCAGCCCATACTTTTTAAAAGACAAAATTGTAACCGCCTCTACTAATACCTCTGGCAGCTCGTTCCAGACACTCACCACTCTCTGCGTGAAACAATTGCTCCTCTGGACCCTTTTGTATCTCTCTCCTCTCACCTTAAACCCATGCCCTTTAGTTTTAGATGCCCCTACATTTGGGGAAAGATGTTGACCATCTAGCTGATCTATGCCCTTCGTTATTTTACAGACCTCTATAACATCATCCCTAAGCCTCCTACGCTCCAGGGAAAAAAGTCCCAGTCTATCCAGCCTCTCCTTATAACTCCTTATATCTCACCACAGCAGATGGTGAAATTTGAATTCAAAAGAAATCTGGAATTAAAAGATGACCATGAAACCATTGCCGATTGTTGTAAAAATCCATCTGGTTCACTGATGTCCTTTAGGGAAGGAAATCTGTCGTCCTTACCTGGTCTGGTTCAGGGCCACAGCAATGTGGTTGGCTCATGGATGCCCTCAGGGATGCTGTCCCAAACAGCGATGCCCACATCCCATGGACAAATTAAATTTTAAAAATTTATAACTTTGAAGCGTTCTGCCATTTGTACAGTAAATGGCAGAACCCTTAAGGGTATTGAGAGGCAGAGGGATCTGGGTGTACGGGTACACAGGTCACTGAAAGTGGCAATGCAGGTAGAGAAGGTAGTTGTGGTGGACCTCAGTTGTGCCTTTGTCCTATATGGACCACCGTTGTGTGTGTTTGTCATACTTGGACACATCCCCTCCCGGTTTGGTTCCTCCCCTCGGCACCTAGTATAAAGGTGGCTGTCTCCTCCCCCTTGTTCAGTCCAGGTCGGTTATTTGTTGGGATCTGCTCCTAATTCTGTTGTGAATAAAAGCCTACACTTGTATTGGCACACAGGTAGTCTTTCACCTTATTGATAGCGCATCAGTAGTCAAGAAGGCATACGGCATGCTTGCCTTCATCGGCCGGGGCATTGAATAAAAATTGGCAAGTCATGTTGCAGCTTTATAGAACCTTAGTTAGGCCGCACTTGAAATATAGTGTTCAATTCTGGTCGCCACATGCAACCAAAGCCCAATCCATCACGCAAACCAGCCTCCCAACCATTGACCTTGTTTACGCTTCCTGCTGCCTCAGAAAAGCAGCCAGCATAATCAAGGACCCCACGCACTTTGGACATTCTCCCTTCTACCTTCTTCCATCAGGGAATGACAGAGCAGGAGCCATATCAAGCTGTGATACAACCTTCCTTACTTTCAGAGGAGGGTTGCACAGAATATCAAACTCCTGGGGTTATGGCCAATGTAATCCAAATGTCAGAAAGTGGTTAATTTCCTTGGAAGCTCTCTCCATAGCGATTTATCTCCTCTGCAGCATTGCATTAACTGGAGTTGATGAGCAGTTTCAACAATGTCTCCTGAGAGTTCAGATGCAGCTCAATATCATTCGCTGTTGTATTAAACTTGCAGCAGTCAGTTAATGGGAACATTGCACTATTTGCTGGTATCTGTTCCTGTTGAAACCTCCTGTGCTTTCAACCTGGGAGGGATTCTATGTTTCTCTTCAGCAGGAGGTGCCTTTTGGTTTAAGGGAAGCAGGGAAGTTGTGATAGAAGTAGGGAAGTTGTTTCCACTGGCGGGTGAAACCAGAACTAGGGGGCATAGCCTCAAAATAAGGGGAAGCAGATTTAGGACTGAGTTGAGGAGGAACTTCTTCGCACAAAGGGTTGTGAATCTGTGGAATCCCCTGCCCAGTGAAGCAGTTGAGGCTACCTCACTGAATGTTTTTAAGGCAAGGATAGATAAATTTTTGAACAGTAAAGGAATTAAGGGTTATGGTGAGCGGGCGGGTAAGTGGAGCTGAGTCCACAAAAAGATCAGCCATGATCTTATTGAATGGCGGAGCAGGCTCGAGGGGCCAGATGGCCTACTCCTACTCCTAGTTCTTATGTTCTTATGTTTTTAATGGACTTTCTCCCCTTTCCCCTTCTCCCTGAAGGTCCTGACCACTGGCTTGCACCAGCATTGGCTTCCCGTCTGTTTTAATAGCGAATGGCCTTTGTGAATGTAAGTAGAATCTGGACATTTGAGGAAAAACTGTCAGAGCTGAGTTTGATTCTGTCCCGACAAATCCAAGCTGGTGCTGGAGCGTGGCGACTTCTTGCAAGCTGTGCCCAGCGTACCATCTCATTCTATCTTATACTCTTGTTAGGTGCTTTTAAAACTCTAACTCTTTTAAACTCTGCAGCATTGCTTTAATTCAATCTCTACTTTTGAATGGACTTACCTTGCATTAAGTTGATCTTTCTCTACACCCTAGCTAACACTACATTCTGCACTCTCTCATTTCCTTCTCCCCTATGTACTCTATGAACGGTATGCTCTGTCTGTATAGCGCATAAGAAATAATACTTTTCACTGTATACCAATACATATGACAATAGTAAATCAAATCAAAAAAAGTCAAGCAGTCCCAATGGAGTTGTATCTTAATGAAAGTCAGGCTGAGAGAATGGACTTAAGTTGATCTTCTCAACATCCTAGCTATGACGGCAACACTACATTCTGTACTCCCTCGTTTCCTTCTCTATGAACAGTATGCTTTGTCTGTATCGCGCATAAGAAACAATACTTTTCACTTTTTGTTCATAAATGTGACAACAATAAATCAAATCAAATAAACTCAGCACACACTCTCCACCATTTCACGAACATACAAATTAACAGCAGCAGTAGGCCATTCGGCCCCTCGTGGCTTCTCTGCCATCCATTAGGATGATGGTTAATCTGATTGTGACCTCAACTCCACATTACCATCTACCCCCGATAACCTTTCACCCTCTTGTTAATCGGGAATCTCTCTATCTCTGCCTTAAAAATATTCAAAGCCTCTGCCTCCATTGCCTTTTGAGGAACAGAATTCCAAAGGCTCACGACTAGCTCAGGGCAAAAATTTCTCCTCAACTCTCCCTTTAATGGGCAACCCCTTATTTTTAAACAGTAACCCCTCAAGCATCAGATTCTCCCACAAAAGGAAACGCGATTCTCCCATCGCGACTCGCAACTTTTCTGGCGAGTCGCGGTGGGAGATGCCCGTCGCCGGCCTTGTTCCGGGATTTGCGCATGAGCCGGGAGTGTATACGCATCTCCCAGAGCCAGCGAACAGTCGCCGCTCAGACCACACTGGAAACCTGAGGGAAGGCAGGTAAGTCATTTGAATCTGTTTTAAATGTATTTTAAATATGTTTTCAATCTAATTGTCGGGAACTTTCTGGTCCCAATTGAATCTCTCACCCCGCCAGGAATACTTCCTTCCAGCAGGGTTTAAACTAGCTCCCCATGTTCGGGGAACTAGCAGGAGACCTTGCCGGAACGAAGGGGGGGGCAATCGGGGACCCCAGGGGGTCGGGCAGTGGGGAGGTGGTGCCCCCAGGGCACGGGCACCCTGGCAGTGCCAGCCTGGGCACTCTGACACTGCCTAAGGGGCAAAGTGCCCAAACCCAGGGGGCACTTTGGCACTGCCCATTGGGGCCTATTGTGGGTGGGGCCTAGGGGCGATCGGTGGGGGGTTCCCACTGCCACTCTGCAGACAGGATCGGTCTGGGATGGAGAGAGGGCAGTGATTGGGGCAGGCTGTGGGGGGGGGGGGGGTGTGCGGGGAGAGAGGGGTGCCTCTGGAAGGTGTCCGACCCTAGAGGGAGTGAGGGGGGGAGGGATTTGCTGAGGTGAGGGGGATGGGGGGACCGCCACTGCTGGGGGGGGTTGGGCTGTACATCAGGGCGCTCCAGGATAGTGGGGGGGGGGGGGGGGGGGCGGCGGTCAGGGCTCGCCCGTGAATCGTTGTGGGGGCAGTGATCAGTCCGTAGGGGGCTGCTGGAGGGGCAGGACTGCGGGGGTCCCAGGCTGGCCAGTGATTGAGCTGGCCAGCAAACAGGGAGTCTAACAGATCGGGACCACTGCACATGCGCAGAGTTCCAGAACTGTCAGTGTGAATAGGTCCCTCCCCCTGGGTTTTTAATGATATTCACGACTGGGACCTCTGCAGCACCGCAGAGTGTGGAGATTCAGATGAGGAGCTGAACTGACAAAACGGTCGTGATCTAGAACAGTTTTCCTGCCAATTCAGCATATTTGTGAGAATCACGGCCATCGTTTCCCCATCCACCCTGTCAAGGCCCTTTAGAATCTTGTATGTCTCAATCAAAAGTCACCTCCTACTCTTCTAAACTCCAGCAGAAACAACCTGTCCAACCTTTCCTCATAAGGCAGCCCTCAAATTCCCGGTATTAGTCCGGCAAACCTTCTCTGAACTACTTCCGACACATTTACATCCTTCTTGAACTAAGGAGGCCAACACTATACACAGTACCCCAGATGTGGTCTCACCAATGCCCTGTATAACTGAAGCATAACCTCCCTATTTTCATATTTAATGTCCCTCGCAATAGACGATAACATTCTACTAAATTTCCTAATTACTTGCTGTACCTGAATACTAGGCTTTTGTGATTCATACACTAGGCCACCCAGATCCCTCTGCATCTTAAAGCTCTGCAATCTCTCATCATTTAGATAAAATGCTTCTCCTTTATTCTTGCTGCCAAATGGACAATGTCACATTTTCTCACATTATATTCCATTTGCCATATATATGCCCATATATATACCTTTTGGTGGTCTTCTTATGTCCACTTCACCACTTACGTTCCTACATCTCTTTGTGGCAACCATCCCATCCATCCCTTCAGCCAAGTCATTTATATAAATTGTAAATTGAGGCTCCAGCACTGATCCCTGTGGCATACCACTCGTTAGGGGAGGTGATGGCCTAGTGGTATTATTGCCAGACTATTAATCCAGAAACTCAGCTAATGATCTGAGGACCTGGGTTCGAATCCCGCCACAGCAGATGGTGGACTTTGAATTCACTTAAAAATATCTGAAATTAAGAATCTGCTGATGACCATGAAACCATTGTCGATTGACGGAAAAATCCATCTGGTTCACTAATGTCCTTTAGGAAAGGAAATCTGCCGTCCTTATCTGGTTGCCACACTCCGGTGCCTGTTCGGGTAAACTGAGGGAGAATTTAGCATGGCCAATGCATCTAATCAGCACATCTTTCGGATTGTGGGAGGGAACCGGAGCACCTGGAGGAAACCCACGCAGACACGGGGAGAACGTACAGTCTCCACACAGACAGTGATCCAAGCCTGGAATTGAACCCGGGTCCCTGGCACTGTGAGGCAACAGTGCTAACCACTGTGCCACCATGCCACCTCTTGCACTTCCCCTGATGTTGGCCTTCAGCTGTCTGGATCTTAAGCTCTGGAACTCCCTCCCTAACCTTCCCCGCCTCCTTGCCCCTTTCCTTCAAGATGCTCCTTAAAGCCTACCTCTTTGAGTCACCTGCCCTAAAATATCCTTATATGGCTTGGTATTAGATTTTGTTCCATAACCCTCCTTTGAAGTTCCTTACACTGCCTTTACTATGTTAAGAATACGATATAAATACAAGTTGTAGTCGTTCATCTGTAACCCCGTGATTGTCCAGGCTGATCCATGTAGACTGGTGACTTGGGCAAGGTGTTGGCACCTGGCACTCATAGGTTGGTACCAACAACCGGCACAGCGAATAAAGGGAACAAAGAACGGAGAAGACTGAGAGGAATACAATCTGTTGTATCAACACTGAATTCCTTTGCCTGTCACCTCCGTCAGCTGTGAAGCAGCATTGACAAAGAAAGAACATTTTTGTTGCATTGGTGCATTGCAGCACAGACCGCAGATTTCAGCACATTCGGGAAGTAGAATAAGTGAATGACATGTCTGAAGATCCCTAATGCCGCAGGCAAAGGGGCAATGCCTTCGGGAGAGAAGTCGGTTTTCAAAAGACAAAATCTGTGTGACATTTCCATCGATTCTTGAAACCACTTCTGTCAACTTCAGGACGATTTTGCCCACAGGCGAAGTCTAGCTAAACCCTTAACACCTACGACTCCTACAGGCAAGAAAGAGAGTTTCACCCATCTGGGTCACACCTAAAGTCATTTTTGCCAGAGGGGAAAGGCTTGCTGAGAAGGATCTGCACCACCCAACAGCCTACAATCTAGTTGTTTATCAAAGAAAATGCTTGTCATCAGACAGGTAATTACAATTTCACTTTTAGCCTCCAACCTATCCCCGGTTCCCTCACCTCTCTCTCGCTCTCCCTCCCTCTCCCTCCATTGCTTCCTTTCCTATTGCCCTTTATTGTACTGACGCAATTCATAAATCATAGAATCCCTACAGTGCAGAAGTAGGCCATTTGGCCCATCAAGCCTGAACTGACAACAATCCGGCTCCTGCCCTATTTCCGTAACCCCACGTCTTTACCCTGCTAGCCCCCCTGACACTAAGGGGCAATTTAGCATGGCTATTCCACCTAACCCACACATCGTTGGACTGTGGGAGGAAACCAGAGCATCCGGAGGAAACCCACACAGACACGGGAAGAACATGCAAATTCCACATAGTCACCCAAGGCCAGAATTGAACCTGGGTCCCTGCAGCAGTGCCATCCACTGTGCCACTGTGCCGCCCAAAGCATTAGCAATTGCATCCAACTTTTCTTGCTTGCTTCTTCAGTTATAAATATGTCACTTTATCTGCCATTCCCTGCCCCCTTAGTTTAAAAGAAATCAAGATTCCTTGCTCCTTCTTGGGATGTGGGCGTCACTGGCTGGGCCAACAATTTATTGCCCATCCCCAAGGGCATTTAAGAGTCAACCACATTGCTGTGGGTCTAGAGTCACATGTAGACCAGACCAGGTAAGGATGACAGATTTCCTTCTCTAAAGGACATTAGTGAACCAGATGAGGCTTTATGACAATCAACACTGGTTTCGTGGTCATCAGTAGATTCTTAATTCCAGATTTTTATTCAATTCAAATTTCACCATCCACTGGGGTGGGATTTGAACCCGGGTCCCCAGAGCAGTACTGTGACTCTCTGGATTACTAGTCCGGCGACAACACCACTACGCCACTGCCTCCCCTTACTACTGCCTCCCCTACTTTGCTCATTCCTCCCCAGGATGAGGGCTCCTTATTTCCACGCCCAACCTGTCCTTCCTCCTCCAACAAGCAACGAATTCTTAAAACTCAGGATGCCACCGACTCATTCTCGCACTTCCTGAATTACCTTGCCTTCTCACCAAGGAGTTCCAGCCTGGCTGGTGTCCTGTAGTTTGGTCTTTAGATTCTCTACAGTGGGGTGTCTTTTGAAGCGGTGATCACCATGACTGGCTGGGGACCACCCAAACTGGTTTGGTCGAAGTTCTTTAAATCCAGTAGGAGGGCTGGTCCTTTCCCAAACTGGGCTGGAAAGAGACTCAGGAATACTGCAGGTAAAAAACCTGCGCACAAACTATTTGCACCACCCAGTTCTTCCATCGAGTGTACTTGTTAAAGATTGGGCCACAGAGTGTGGCAATGTTGCTGAAATGTAAAATCAATTCTGTTTCCTGATTCCCTCGTCAGATAAGAAAAGCATCAACACAGCAATGGATCCATAAGGAACAAAAATACTTGGCATTACCTTCAGAAAATATAAGCTTCTCTCTCCATTTTCCCGAACGCTTTTACACTGTGTGTGATGTACTCTCTATCACGTCACGTCAAGACGGTTTAAGTTGTAATAATTAATTGTTCCTTGTTACTGCTTACAATGATCTCCCCGCCCAAGGGCAGATGGGAAGTATGACACATGACAGGAAACAATGTAAATTTTAATCCAGATCTAAACTGCGGTGTCATCTGGTATTTCTGCTGGCTTAATGCACTGCTGCTCTCATTTGGCAATAGGCATGCTTGGGCTTTGTTGAGTTATGTGTTTACTTCGCACTGGCAAATAGCAAGGGTGTTCCCTGCATATGACTAAAAGCCTCTGTGTCTTGTTTCTATTGAAGGCATACCCATAACTGGACATGCTGGAATTGCCTGGCCCATGTATCCATGTTGAAAATTGTACGTCATTTCTATTAGACGGAGTCAATGGATGGGAGACTGGTTTACGTGATGGGCTGGGCTACGTTCATGATCCTTTGTAGTTAATTCATCACTAACACAAAATAGAACACTTTGATAGCATCCAGCTGGTCTTCTGTTTCGAAAGCAAATGTGCAAGAGAACTTGATTTGATTTGATTTATTATTGTCACATGTATTGGGATACGGTGAAATGTAATATTTCTGGCATGCTATACAGACAAAACATACCGTTCATAGAGTACGTAGGGGAGAAGGAAAGGATAGGATGCAGAGTATAGTGTTGCAGTTATAGGTAGGGTGAAGAGAAAGATCAGCTTAATATATAGTAAGTCCATTCAAAAGTCTGATGGCAGCAGGGAAGAAACTTGAGTCGGTTGGGTACGTGATCTCAGACCTTTGTATCTTTTTCCCGATGGAAGAAGGTAGAAGACAGTAAGTCCGGGTGCGTGGGGTCCATGATTATGCTGGCTGCTTTTCTGAGGCAGCGGGAAGTGGGGAAGTGTAGACGGAGTCAATGGAGGGGAGATTGGTTTGCGTGATGGACTGGGCTATGTTCACAACCCTAGTTTCTTGCTATACAGTTGTTAAAGCAATTGTTATCGTGCACAGGAAGACCCCAGAAATAAATGGTTTGATGGCAGGGCTAGTGATAAAATTAAGGAAGGAATGTTGGCCTAGATCCTACCCTGCCCTTTTTGAAATATTACAATACTTGGAATTTTTATCACATGGAGAAGTCTTCTCCTGGAAAGTAAAATTGGATGGAGTGCAAATCTAGTTCAATACATGGGGAGATGGTGGCTTGGTGGTGACATCTCTGGACTAGAAAGCCAAAGGCCTAAGGCTACTGATCTGGAAACACGGGTTCAAATCCCACCATGGCAGGTGGAATTTGAAGTAAATTAATAAAAATCTGGCAGCCCATCTCAGGATTGGTGAATCTGTTGTCGATTTCCATAAAACCCATCTGATTCACGAATGTCCTTTAGGGAAGGAAATCTGCCGTCCTTACCAGGTCTGGCCTACATGTGACTCCAGAGCCACTGCAATGTGGTTGCCACTTAACTGCCCTTCTGAAATGGCCTAGCAAGCCACACAGTTCGAGGACAATTATGGGTCAACTCAGCACGTGGATTGCAGTGTTTTAAGAAGGCAGCTCACCACCACCTTCTCAACGTCAACTAGGGATGGGCAACAAATGCTGGCCTCAGCAGCGACATCCACATCCAATGCGAGAATAAACAACAATAACTTGCTGACACTCAGGTAAAATGCAAGCTTCATGCAGGCAGTTCAAGAAGCAAAATTGGCCAAGATTTTCCCTTGGCTGCTTCTTCTCACCTCTGACCCTGAATCATGATACATTTGAAGGATATCACGTCCCTCAATGCAACATCTCTCGGGACTGAACTACAAAATTACATACTGAGTCTTTGGAGTGAACCTTGAACCCAGTCAACTTTGAACTTGGAGAAAAGAGCACTCAGCAATTGAGCCAATTGATGGATTGGCATGGCAGCTCTTACAGTTTTGCTTTTGGTGGGGGAGGCATTCTGGAGGGGCATCATCTCTCCACAATCCTAACATAAGTTAAATATCTTTGAGATATCAAAACTGTTTATACATGGGCCAGGGCAACAGAACTGAATACACCATACAATCTGATCACCTTCCTTGGAAATATAATCCCAAATATTGGCCCATCGACCTTCCATTCCATAGGGCGAAACAGTGGTTAGCACTGCTGCCTCACAGCACCAGGGACCCAGGTTCGATTCCTGGCTTTGGTCACTGTGTGGAGTTTGCACGTTCTCCCCACGTCTGTGTGGGTTTCCTCCGGGTGCTCCAGTTTCCTCCCACAGTCCGAAAGGTGTGCTGGTTAGGGTGCATTGGCCGTGCTAAATTCTCCCTCAGTGTACCCGAACAGGCGCCGGAGTGTGGCGACTGGGGGATTTTCACGGTAACTTCATTACAGTGGTAATGTGAGGCTACTTGTGACTAATAAATAAGCTTTTTATTTTTGAGATGGCCAGCCCCGATCACTGGCTTCCCTCCCTCTGCCACAGATCCCAGTGCAAAGTGGCAGCAGGATCCCCCCACCCCCACCAATCGCCCCCTAGAGGCCCTGCCCCCATCAGGCTCCATCCACAATAGGCCCTGAAAAGCTGACGGCGCCGGAAATCCGGTGCTGGGAGAATCCGGGAGGCCGTGACGCCCAGGGGGAGCCCATGTAACAGCCTCCGCTCGAGTCTCCCAGGCAACTGGATTAAAAAAGCAGTGCAGTGCGATGGGAGAATCGCCCCCTATTTTTTTAAATTTTGTAACAGCTTTGTTGTGACATAATGTTAATTCCACTAAAAAGTGCTTTTGTGTGTAACAAAGTGGATTTTAGGCGTCTATAATAAGTTTCAGCGAAAGTTCATTTGGATTTCGCTATGTATTTTAAACAGTGTTGTATATCCCAATTTTAAGAATCTCCCTGATGCAATGTTGCTTCTGATATAGAGATAAGGTATTCTTCTCTTAAGATATTGAGTGAAATGAGTTCCATGTTTACAGTGGGAAATATGCAACTTGGCTATTTCAAACGCTTTAGGAAAGTCTCATCCTTATGATGACATACGTGAGTCTCCTGTAAGCTGGTATGAACTATCTATCTGATACTTATTGCAGAATCTAGTGCAGATTGAAAATCTGGAGTCATGTTCCACCACCACTGATACATCACATTTTTAGCTTGGCTTCTGAGAATCACTGAAGTTCTTTTGAGGCTTCGACTTAGGCATAGATATCATGAGAAGTGATTCAGGCTACATGTAAACTGTACAATTAATATATCCAAATCCTCCCTTGCCCTTCCCTCTCCTCCACTCTCCACCCGTCCTTTCCCCTCTGCTCCTCTCCCCTCCTCCCCCTCCCCTCCCTTCCTTTCCCCTCCTCTCCTCTTCCCTCCTCTCCTATTCCCTCCTCTCCTATTCCCTCCTCTCCTTTCCCCTCCTCTCCGATTCCCTCCTCTCCTATTCCCTCCTCTCCTTACATCCCTCCCTCCATGCATCCCTTACCTCCTTGTTTATAGCAAGACAACAGAACCATGTGTTAAAGTGTAAAGAATATATTTTGTTTTAAGAAATTTGGAAAAGATGAGTTAGTTAAACAAAATGTCACACTGCAGCGACCAGAATTAAATGTTTAGTTAAATGTTAACATGGTGCCAAAGTTTTGTACTTATAACATTATTTTTGTTCATAAATTTTTTCCATTAAACTTGACAAAATTCTACAATGTTTTATTGAAACATCAAAACACAATGTATAAATATGAGATCATTATGAATGAATGACATAATTGGAAGTAAACAATGTTAGAATGTAACCAATGATAACATTGAATGCATTGTAGTGTGACCAATGGTAACATGCTGTGAGAGTCAGCTGACTGTGTAAACTGTGTAACCAATGACAAAATGATGTGGTGGTCAGCTGCTTCAGTATAAATAGGAAACTGCCGGGGTTTGTGGAATCTTGGAATGGTGCAGGGTTAGGCCTCAAGTGTTGGAGTAATGAAGTTTCTTTATTAAACCTTTTATCTTTGATTTATAAATTGGAGTAAGTCTTGTTTTATTTTAGTGCCTACAACTGAAGAGTGGATCTGGTGGATCAACAAACAACGCAGAAGAATACTTATGATAAAAACACGAGGCTTGCACAATGAGTAGCACTGGTGCCTCACATTGCCAGGGACCTGGGCTCGATTCACAGCTTGGTCACTCTGTGCGGAGTCTGCACGTTCTCCCCGTGTCTGTGTGGGTTTCCTCCGGGCGCTCCGGATTCCTCCCACAGTCCAAAAGACGGGCTGGCTAGGTGCATTGGCCATGACAAATTCTCCCTCAGTGTACCCGAACAGTCGCCGGAGTGTGGCGACTATGGGATTTTCACAGTAACTTCATTGCAGTGTTACTGTAAGCCTACTTGTGACACCAATAAATAAACTTTGAAACATGGTGGTTTAAATTTTCCACGGCCCAAAATGTGAACTCTCCTTGACTCAACCTCGTGCAATAAGGTCTGCGAAGTTCTGACCTCTCTTCTACCCAATTATATTTTCAGTTTCCATATTCTGAATTAAAACATACAAACACTTTTAAGCATGCCACGTGTCAGGTTATATGATATAATGCAGCTTTAAATAGTAGTTTCACAAATATAAAACAATTCACAAAACATATGTTCACGCTGGGGCCTGCAAAGATTGTCTCGACACAGGCCGATGACGTTAGATCAGCATTTTTGAATGCAGCCCATGATGTGTGAAGGGAGTTGTAGTTCTGCAGTGTTTGGGAGCTGGAATCTGAGGAAACAGGAGTCCGAGCAGTTGTCACATGGGCGGGGCTGAAAGTGGCAGAGCGCACCTGTAAATCCCAGCCCCGGGCAACAGGATCCTAGCCGTTTAACCCCCTCTACCCCAGCCCTCCGCTTCCTCACTGCCCACACCCTCACACACACACACATTTCCCCTCCTTCACCCCATCCTCATTCACTCACATCCATCCTTCTTCCCTCACCCCATCCCCAATCCCTCAGGATTGGGAGGCAATGGCCTAATGGTATTATTGCTGGACTATTCATCCAGAAACTCAGCTAATGTTCTGGGGACTCAGGTTTGGATCAAGTCATGGCGGATGGTGCAATTTGAATTCAATAAAATAAATATCTGGAATTAAGAATCCACTGATGACTATGAAACTATTGTCAATTGTCGGAAAAACCCATCTGGCTCACTAATGTCCTTTAGGGAAGGAAATCTTCCATCCTTACCCAATCTGACCTACATGTGACTCCAGAGCCACAGCAATGTGGTTGACTCTCACCCGTCCTTTGAAATGACCTAGCAAGCCACTCAGTTGTATCAGCCATTACAAAGTCAAGGGTAACGAGGGATGGGCAATAAATTCAGGCCAGCCAGCAATGCCCATGTCCCACAAATGAATAAAAAAAACAATACAACCCCATCTCCCTGCATCATTCCCATCCCCCCTTCACCTCTCCATTCCCCCTCCTTCACTCCGAATTCACCCACCCTTCACGTCATCCCCCTTTCACTCCCCATTCCTGCCTCTTGCACAGCTTCCCCCACCCTCCCCCCCCCCCATCCTCCAGGAGGAAAACACAAATTGTGTGGGAGTGAGAGTGCATGTGTGTGGGAGACTACAGTTAAGAAGGCCCACCAACGCCTCTACTTTCTCAGGAGACTAAGGAAATTTGGCATGTCAGCTACGACTTTCACCAGCTTCTACAGATGCACCATAGAAAGCATTCTTTCTGGTTCTTTCACAGCTTGGTATGGCTCCTGCTCTGTCCAAGACCGCAAGAAACTACAAAGGGTTGTGAATGTAGCCCAATCCATCACTCAAACCAGCCTCCCATCCACTGACTCTGTCTACACTTCCCGCTGCCTCAGCAAAACAGCCAGCATAATTAAGGACCCCACACACCCCGAACATTCTCTCTTTCACCTTCTTCCATCGGGAAAAAGGTACAAAAGCATGAAATCACTTACCAACCGACTCAAGAACAGCTTCTTTCCTGTTGCCATCAGACTTTTGAATGGACCAACCTGCATTAAGTTGATCTTTCTCTACACCCTAGCTATGACTGTAACACTACACTCTGCACCCTCTCCTTTTCTTCTCTATGTATGGTATGCTTTGTCTGTATAGTGCGCAAGAAACAATGCTTTTCACTGTATTCCAATACATGTGAGAATAATAAATCAAATCAAATCATAGAGACCCATTTGTAAATAGGTTCCTTCAGGATTGTGCTGGTCTTGACAGTGGAGGTGCATTGTGATGCTGCTGTCTACTGTCTGTGTTTAAGGGTAGGATGTGGCGTACAGGAGTGTATCCCAGCTCACCGGGAGAGAAGAATATTCTGCAGGTAAATGCCTCACCCTAGCACTGAGGTGAGGCCACATGAATGGTCCATTTTAAGCCTGCTTTCCCCCAGTGTATTTCCTCAAAGGATTCTGCTTTTCAATTAATGTCCTTTCTTCAGTTTTATTATCACAAGCAGGAGCGAGTCAAGGCAATGGCGTCTATATTATAAAATCTCAGCGCCAGCTGTCACCTCTTTAAGCTTCCCGACCTAACAAATATTTTATAAGGATCCAGACTTGGATCATGTAAATCCAAATTCTTTAAGAATATAGAGTTTTTTTTCAGACCCGAATGCTTTGTCAATTATTTCATTTATCTTATTTGAAGGTTAACCACAATACATAAATTGAACTATATATTTTATTAAACTATGATAATTGGTCAGAGGTTAGGGTGTGTTACCTTATTCAATTGATAATATGGCAGGAAAAAGATAGTTAAGTGTGCAGGTAAGTATTTCCTTTCTGACTCAGCATGTTGGGAAGTATTAGATGTAATCAGTAGCAGTGCTCCTGAGATTTTATCCAAATTTCTTTTGATTTGATTTTGATTTGATTTATTATTGTCACATGCATTAGCATACAGTGAAAAGCATTGTGTCTTGCACGCTATACAGACAAAGCATACCGTTCATAGAGAAAGAAAGGAGAGAGTGCAGGATGTAGTGTTACAGTCATAGCTAGGGTGTAGAGGAAG
The DNA here is from genome assembly GCF_964213995.1 of Mustelus asterias. NCBI lineage: Eukaryota > Metazoa > Chordata > Chondrichthyes > Carcharhiniformes > Triakidae > Mustelus > Mustelus asterias. The sequence goes on from NC_135802.1 coordinate 15,799,280, forward strand.
ATCAGCTTAATGCGAGGTAGGTCCATTCAAAAGTCTGACAGCAGTAGGGAAGAAGCTGTTCTTGAGTCCATGTAGGAACCATAGAATTTCACAGCACAGGTGGAAACTATTTGGCCCATCATTGTCACTGCACAGCACTCAGAAAGAACTATCTGCGTTTTCGTATTTTCCCATACTTCTCTATTTTCAAAAAATTTCAGAGATGAAGCAGATGACAGAGCCTATTCCTGCCACTGTTTTTGGTGGGAACATTCCATGTCCCAACAACCCCTCAATTCATATCAATAGTCGCCGTATCATCACATTTCATTTGGTTGAGAAAACTATTGCTGCAGCCAACTTGCTGTACCTGCTGTGAGAATGAGTTCAGTTTACAGGTATAAAGAAAGGTTTCAACTCGAAACATTAGCTCTGTCCTCTCTCCACAGATGCTGTCAGACCTGCTGAGATTTTCCAGCATTTTCTGGTTTGTTTCAGATTCCAGCATCCGCTGTATTGTGCTTTTATTTCAGAAATGGAGATTGGGGTGTGGTGCTTGATAGGAATAAGTTACAGAGAAGAAAAATAAAGTCAGTTCCATAAGTAGTCAGGAAGTAGCCTCAAAAATAAACATTTCACAAGTGTAAAGCATTGGCCAGATTGCATGTTTAGGTATCAGACACAGCAGAAGTTAACTAAAGCCACAATTGAATGCCAAAAATGCGTTGAAAAAAGTCAACTGATCAGATGGCATTCCCATTCATAAGTTCAGTTAGTGGCCCAAAAAACAACACAGGTCCTTTGAAAGATTTAGCATGGTGGATAGGATTACATGGCTGAAATGTAAATATATTTATTTTGTGTTCATTTTCACAATTGAAATTTAGGCAATTGTAGGCACAAATGCTTTAGATATTGACTCCTTGAATATAAATGTATAAATGGCCTTAGCTTCGTTTGAGGCACTGAAGATTGAATCAGGTTGCTACAACTGGTAACATTTAACCTCGAATACTGGAGAAAATCAGAGAAGCGCCATTCATTTAGCTGACTAATAGTTCTTTGAGATCTGGAATAATTTAAATTGAGCGAAGAAAGAATTTGATGCATGAATGCTTGCGCACATGTGTACCAAGCCCCATTAACACCGAGATAGGAACACAGGAACTAAAGTCGGCCATTCATCCCTTTGAGCTTGTTCTGCCATTATAGCTGATCTGCATCCTAACTCTATTTATCCATTCTGTTCCATATCCTGCAAGTTGCACTTTCTGTTATTCATGTTTTTAATGAGTTTGAATTACATAATTAGATTGTTGAATAATTAATTTCTAGATGTGTTAAATACTAATGATTCATGGTTCAAAATAAGATGCCAACTGGCAAAGATCATTTTCATTTAAAAAGCATAGTTTTACTGATGTTTGGGGATGCAAAATTATTAATACATAGGAAAAGAATATTAGAGAGTACTGAGAATTTATGAGGTCAAATGGTATGGCATTTTCTTACAGATCCTGCAGCTCAAAATGTCCTTTGGTGGTAAGCAAGGAGGAGAGTGAGTGTGAAGGAGGAGTGGGGATAGAAAGAGTTTGTGTGAGAGGTAGGGGGGTAGAGGGGGTGTGGGCAAGGGGTGAGAGAGAGTGTGTGTGAAGGGTGGGAGCGGAGAGAGTGCGCGCAAGGGGTGGGGTTAGGGAGAGTGTGTGCAAGGGATCGAGGTAGAGAGAGTGTGTGTGAAGGGTGGGGGTAGAGAGAGTGTGTTCGAGGGGAGGGAGAAAGAGAGAGTGTGTGTGTGAGAGGGGTGGGCTTCAGTCTTCAGATTCTGGGATGGGGGGGGGTTCCCCAAAAATGAAGATGAGCACAGGGCCCCATAAAGTGTAAATCCGCCTCTGCCTGAATTGTGTGATCTTAAATGAAGCAGCAGAGGTGATTTGCAGCAAAAGGTTTGAATGTGCCTGAATGAATTAATGAGCATGTATACTCCCACAAACTCTTTCTGCCACATGTACTGACATAGTTCCGGTCAGCTGTGAATGACTCCTATTTCAAAATCTTTCCTCAGTAATGCATGGCATGTCATTGTGTCGATCCCAGATCAGACCCACACATATTAAATGTGATGCAATAGCAAAATGATTGTGTTTTGTCAAGATACTGTGGCAATAAGCGACAAGCTGCTATATGAACAGAGAGACCAGCAGAAAACAAACGGGATCGAAACAATTAAAACGAAGGACATGCTCAGGAGAAAAACCCAAACTGGGTACAAGACATAGAGAAGGCAGGCAGCTGGAAACAAATCAAGCAGAGCACTAAAAAAGTTTTAAAGTTTTATTTGTTCGTCACAAGTAGGCTTACATTAACACTGCAATGAAGTTACTGTGAAAATCTCCTAGTCGCCACACTCAGGCGCCTGTTCGGGTACACTGAGGGAGAATTTAACATAGCCAACGCACCTAACTAGCACGTCTTTCGGTCTGTGGGAGGAAACCGGAGCACCCGGAGGAAATCCACGCAGACACTGGGAGAACGTGCAGACTCTGCACAGACAGTGACCCAAGCCGGGAATCGAACCCAGGTCTTTGGTGCTGTGAGGCAGCATTGCTAACCACTGTGCCACCATGCAGAGCTTTAATTTATATATCAGTTTCAAGTAATTTTCTTCTTATAATATATCATGTAATGAAAATAAAGGTATATGATTAAACAAGTAAAGCTTCAAAAATTCTGATTGCATGGAGTCTACCTATTGGGTCTGGCAGTAGTGATCGATCCAAAACCTTCTTGTTCTTGTTGCCATTATTTGTAAGTCCATTCTCTCCAACATTCTGACCTTCATTAAGGTACAACTCCATTGGGACTGCTTGACTTTTTTTGATTTGATTTATTATCTGGGGAGGCGTTGGCCTCGTAGTATTATCGCTAGACTATTAATCCAGAAACTCAACTAATGTTCTGGGGACCCAGGTTCGAATCCCGCCATGGCAGACGGTGGAATTTGAATTCAATTTAAAAAATCTGGAATTATGAATCTACTGATAACCATGAAACCATTATTGATTGTCGAAAAAAAGCCATCTAGTTCACTAATGTCCTTTAGGGAAATAAATCTGTCATCCTTACCTGGTCTGGCCTACATGTGACCTCAGAGCCACAGCAATGTGGCTGACTCTCAACTGCCCTTGGGCAACTAGGGTTGGGCAATAAATACTGGCTAGCCAGCGACAGCCATGTCCCACAAATGAATATAAAAAAAATTATTGTTACATGTATGAGTATGCAGTGAAAAGTATTGTTTCTTGCGTGTTCTACAGACAAAGCATACCGTTCATAGAGTACATAGGAGAGAAGGAAAGGAAAGGGTGCAGAATGTAGTGTTGCAGTCATAGCTAGGGTGTAGAATGGACCTACCTTAATATAAGGTAGGTCCATTCAAAAGTCTGATGACAGCAGGGAAGAAGCTGTTCTTGAGCAGGTTGGTATGTCCATTTTTATCAGTGAACATAGACCTTGATTTTATGGACTCTGCTGTTAGTGTGCATGGATTCTGGTCTTCATATTATAAAACATACACAGCAGCATTGAAAAAGTGCAAAAAAAGACTCATAAGGATGAAAGATTGAATAAGCTGCATCTGGAAAAGAGAAGGTTCAGGAATGAGCTGAGAGAGATGTTTAAAATTACGAAAGAGTCTGACTGGGACAAGCGCAGTAAGTAGTCTCATGACACCAGGTTAAAGTCCAACAGGTTTATTTGGCAGCACAAGCTTTTGGAGCACTGCCCCTTCATCAGGTGAGTGGGAGTTGTGTTCACAAACAGGGCATATATAGACGTAAACTCAATTTACAAGATAATGTTTGGAATGCGAGTCTTTACAGATAATCAAGTCTTAAAGGTACAGAAATGTGAATGGAGAGAGGGCCAAGCACAAGTTAAAGAGATGTGTATTGTCTCCAGCCAGGACAGTTAGTGAGATTTTGCAAGCCCAGGCAGGTCGTGGGGGTTTACAGGTAGTGTGACATGAACCCAAGATCCCGGTTGAGGCCGTCTTCATGTGTGCGGAACTTGGCTATCAGTTTCTGCTCAGCAACTCTGCATTGTCGTGTGTCGTGAAGGCCGCCTTGGAGAACGCTTACCCGAAGATCAGAGGCTGAATGCCCGTGACTGCTTAAATGTTCCCCGACTGGAAGGGAACACTCCTGCCTGGTGATTGTCGAGCAGTGTTCATTCATCCGTTGTCGTAGTGAGATAATATGGAGTTAAATATCGCATGCTGCTGTGAGTTGATTTTGAAATGACAAGCTTAAGACATCTGTGATTGACGAAATTACCCATTAACAATTCTCTTTCTTTCAACATAACCACATTACGACCTTAGATATGGTTAACCTGATGAGAACAAAGGGTGTCTTGTGATTAGCTATATTGTATCAGACCGCATGTGATCATGAGGATTGTAAGACTTCATAAAGGGGGACTGTCCCATGATTCAGCGCGCCTTTGCTACCTGACTCCCAGCACTGAGTGGAGGTTACGTAGCAAAGGCTTGCCAGCTTTCATATGTAAGAAGAATAAAGAACTTTCGAATCAGACAGCGGTTGGTGTTTTGCCTTTGTACCAAGGACGGAAGAGTCTCAAAAACGAACATAAAAGTAGCGTCTGCATGGTCTCCCCAATGTACCATGCCTCGGGACATCCTTTCCTGCAGCGTATCAGATAAACAACGTTGGCCGAGTCGCAAGAGTATGTACCGTGTACCTGGTGATGGTGTTCTCACGTGAGATGATGGCATCCATGACGATGATCTGGCACATCTTGCAGAGGTTGCTGTGGCAGGGTTGTGTGGTGTGGTGGTCACTGTTCTCCTGAAGGCTGGGTAGTTTGTTGCGGACAATGGTCTGTTTGAGGTTGTGCGGTTGTTTGAAGGCAAGAAGTGGGGGTGTGGGGATGGTCTTGGCGAGATGTTTGTCTTCATCGATGACATGTTGAAGACTCCGGAGAAGATGTCGTAGATTCTCCACTCCGGGGAAGTGCTGGACGATGAAGGGTTCATGTCACACTATCTGTAACCCCCATGACTTGCCTGGGCTTGCAAAATCTCACTTACTGCCCTGGCTGGAGACAATACACATCTCTTTAACCTGTGCTTAACCCTCTCTCCACTCACATTGTCTGTACCTATAAGACTTGATTACCTGTAAAGACTCACATTCCAACCATTACCTTGTAAATTGAGTTTGTGTCTATATATGCCCTGTTTGTGAACACAACTCCCACTCACCTGATGAAGGGGCAGTGCTCCAAAAGCTTGTGCTGCCAAATAAACCTGGTGGACTTTAACCTGGTGTTGTGAGACTTCTTACTGTGCTTATCCCAGTCCAACGCCGGCATCTCCACATCATAACAGGGAAGAACAGGAAAGATGTTTCCATTTGTGCGGGAATTTAAAACTAGTGACACAAATATGATAAATCCACAGGAAAGTCAGGAGAACCTCCTTTAGTGAGACAGTGGTGGGAATAAGGAACTTGTTACCACATGGAGTGATATCACAAAGAGAATATAGCACTTTTCATGACCACTTTTAAGTTTAAGTTTGTTTAGTAGTGTCACAAGTGGGCTTACATTAAAACTGCAATGAAGTTACTGTGAAAATTCCCCAGTCACCACACTCCGGCACCTGTCTGGTTATACTGAGTGAGAATTTAGCATGGCTAATGCACCTAACCAGCACATCTTTCAGACTGTGGGAGGAAACTGGAGCACCCAGAGGGAACCCACGCAGACACGGGGAGAACGTGCAGACTCCGCACAGACAGTGACCCAAGCTGGGAATCGAACCCAGGTCCCTGGCGCTGTGAGGCAGCAGTGCTAACCACTGTGCCACTGTGCTGCCTGGAAGTCTTAATGCACTTTACACCCAATGAAGCACTTCTGAAGAGTAGGAAACTTATGATAATGACAAGATAATCTGCCATTTCCCTGATGTTGATTGAGAGTTAGATATTGACCATGGGATAACTCCCCTGCATTAGGATATTTTATGCCTAACCCAGTAGGCAGATCGGGCCTCAATTTCATCTGAAGGACAGGACCTCTGACACTGCAGCACTCCCACCCCCCCTCCTCCTGTCCCCATTCCCAGTATCACAGTCACTGTGTCAAACTTGACCTTATTGTCCAAGCCCTTTGGTGGGAATTGAACTGAAAACCTTGTTAAGAGTGCTAGTAACTGAGCTACGCATTGATGCACTTAAGATAAATATTGAAGGAAAACTCAGGCAAAATGATAGGATTAGATGAAAAAAACTTGGAGAAGGTTCATGTCATATAATCATTGTCCGGAATTCTCTGATCTTTTATGCTGCGCTGCCACTGCAAGCAAGGATGGAGAATTCAGCACTCATCCCAAACTCCGTTCACTCAGCGGGACCAGAAGATCCTGCCGGCGTGAACAGCCAAACATTTCCACCCGTAGAGTCATACAGCTCAGAAGTGGCTCTTCAGCCCATCGAGTCTGCAGTGACAAAACTCCTAAATCTATTCTAATCCCACTTTCCAGCGCTTGGCCCATAGCCTTGAATGTTATGACATTCCAAGTATTCATGCATTGTTAAAGGTTGTGAGGTTTCCCACCTCTACTACCCTCCCAGACAGAGGCCAGAATTTTACCGCCCCGACCGCCACGGGAATCGGAGCAGGTGAGGGGCGGACCACGGAAAGGTCCATTGACCTCAGGGGGGATTTTATGGTTTCGGGACGGGCGAAGCCGTAAAATCCCACGCAGTGTGTTCCAGACACTCACCGCCCTCTGGGTGAAAAACACATTACTCAAATCCCCTCCAAGCCTCCTGCCCCTCACCTTAAAATCATGGCCCTACATTATTGACCCTTCAACTAAGGGGAACATCTGCTTCCTGTCCACCTTGTCCATACCCCTCATAATCTTATATACGCCTCAATCAGGTCCTCCCTCGGCCTTCTCTGCTCTAAAGAAAACAACTCCAGTCTCTCGTCATAGTTTAAATGCTCCAGGCCAGGCAACATGCTGGTGAATCTCCTCTGCACCCCATCCGGTGCAATCACATCCTTCCGACAGTGAGGAGACCAGAACTGCACACAGTGGCCGCAATTCTCCCGTGACAATCTCACGGCAGCCAATTCACGGGTTTGCGTGAGCGTTCACGCCCTGCTTGCATCTCCCAGCTCCGGATTTCTGGCAGCGTCTGCTCCGTGCCGGAAATCAGGGAGGAGACGCACAGACCATTTAAATGGTCGTTTCAATATGATTTGAATGTGATTAGCAGGCCCGGGACTGATGTCTCTGGACCCGCTAACATCTCCCATCCCGAAAGTATGTCACTTTCCACATTCCCCACTTTCGGCGAGATAGTGGCCCGATGCCGCTGGAGTGAAAGGGGGGCAATCGGGGCCCCCCAGGGGGTCGGGCGGTGGGGGGGGGGGGGTGTTGCCCCCAGGCATTGGTACCTTGGCAGTGCCAGCCTGTGCCCCCGGCACTGCCCAAGGGGTAAAGTGCCAATGCCCAGGGTGCATCTTGGCACTGCCCAAAGGGATGGGGCCTATGGGGCTGGGGCCTAGAGGGTGGTGCCTAGGGGTGGGTGGGAGGGACCCACTGCCACTCTGCAGTCGGGATTGGTGGTGGAAAGAGGGAGGCCAGTGATCAGTGTGGGCTGAGGGGATGGGGTCAGCCTGTTTAGGGGGAGTCAGCATGCGGGGGGGGTTGGGACTGTGAGGGGGGGTTACTGTCAGGGGTGCAGTGGGGGGGCTGGAGACCAGGGTGGGCCAAGGGGGGCGGGTGGTTTGGGGCTGGCCCAGGAATAGTCGGGGGGGCCAGTGTCTGGGCCGAGGGTGGGGCAGAGGGCCAGCGTTGCAGAGGTCGTGGAGCTGGCCAGCATTTGGGAGGCCATCAGTGTGAGGCCAGTGCGTGTGCGCCAATCTTGACATTGACAGATCTGCAGTGCACAGAGTGTGGGAGATTCTAGTGTAAACTCCCACTGAAAAGACCAGCGTGAATTACTCCAGTTTCACGCAAATTTGACACTTCGAATTCTTTTGGGAGAATTCCACCCAGTTCTCTAGCTGTTGCTGAACCAAAGTTTGGCATAGCTCCAACACAACCTCCCTACTCTTATACGCTATGCTATGAGTGATAAAGACAAGTGTGACGTATACTCTCTTTGCCACCTTGTTTACCTATGCTGCCTAGAGCACATGTAAGCACCAGCATGGGCCAGCCCAGCTGAATGGTCTGTTTAAATGTTTTTATTCCAATTCAATCAAGTCAAGTCCAATTCAGAGTCTCAACAAGTTGAGACATTCCCGATCCAAGCTGACAAGACAGGGCTCTCACCTCCTGTCTTGGGCTTGATCAACATGGTCCAAGCTGATTGGAGTAGGCATTGCACCTCCGCCAAGGCTTGATCTCATTTGCATCTTAGCCAAAAGGCCGAGATGCCGTTTTTAAAAATTGCTTCAAATGAAGCTAAAATGTAACCCAATGACTTCGACCAAGCACAGCATGTCGATAGTACACTTGATCTTAGCCAAAAGGCCCTGAATGGTCTGCTTAAAAAAAAAAATTATTTCAAAAATATACTTTATTCATTAAAAAAACTCTCAAATAAACCATAGCAAAACGACAGATCCAAAAATTACAAACAGTGCAAAAAAAGAATCATTTTTACAGTACAATACTATGCCTATTTACACGACATTACATTAATTACATTTCAGTACTTAAACTACATACATACATCAGATTTTACTGTGTGCTTTTTGTTTTTCAGATAAGCACACAGTTACGCAGGCCGAGGGTGTTCTGCAGTTACCGGGCCCTCGGTCTGCCTCGGTTGAAAGGCTTTACACGGTGGCCTTTCCCCATTGTGCCTTTGCAGCAGCTGCCCCGAGCTTGAGCACGCAGTCTGCAACACTCGGTCGAGGACAAATCTTTCAACTGGAAGATCAGCAAGTAAATTAAAGATTCGCATTCTAATCAGTATTCTGTAACTTGATTTTGTGTCTGTGCCCTGTTTGAGAGCAGATACCCACTCCATCTGACGAAGGAGCAGCACTCCAAAAGCTAATGGCATTTGCTACCAAATAAACCTGTTTTTTTTTATTTCAAAAATATACTTTATTCACAAAAAAAAACTCTCCAATAAAACATTGCAAAATGACAGATCCAAAAGTCATAAACAGTGCAAAAAAGAATCATTTTTACAGTACAATACAGTGCTTATTTACAAAAACATTACATTTCGTTACATTTCATTTCTTAAAACTATATACATACATCAGATTTTACTGTGTGCCGTTATTTTTCAGGTTGGCACACAGTTACGCAGGCCGAGGGTATTCTGCAGTTACCCGGCCCTCGGTCTGCCTCGGTTGAGACGCTTTACACGGTGGCCTTTCCCCATTGCGCCTTGGCGGCGGCTGCCCCAAGCTTGAGCGCGTCCCTGAGCACGTGGTCCTGGACCTTGGAATGTGCCAGTCTGCAACACTCGGTCGAGGATAATTCTTTCAGCTGGAAGATCAGCAAGTTTCGGGCGGACCAACGCGCGTCCTTCACCGAGTTGATGACCCTCCAGCAGCAGTTGATATTTGTCTCGGTGTGCGTCCCCGGAAACAGCCCGTAGAGCACATACCTGTTGGACTTTAACCTGGTGTTGTTAAAACTCTTACGGAGACATGACAACCAGGTTTCCCCTCAGTCCCTGACCAATATATGCACATACATATTTTCCTGCAGGTGTCACTGACTATCAAAGAGTGAAAAACCCAAACCTCCCGTCTCCCTGTTCCCCAACCCCACACGTCACTGAGAACAATTTCTACTACACCAGCTCAGCATGGGAGCAAAGCCGGGGTCGCTGGTTTAACTCGATTACATTTGAATAAATCCCACAAGGATTTGTCTTACACTTTACATAATGTAAATTTAAAGTGATGTATCAAATGACATGCCAGTGGTATATCCACCCAATTTCACACAATGGTGAGATTGCACCATCAGGTAATACAGGTTCTGTGACATGGTTAGGAGCTGATAAACAAGTGCAACAACTTGAGTGGGAAACCTTGTAAAGGGCTCCTTACAGCAAGAGGCAAAGACCAAATGAGGGCGGCGTCACTGAAAGAGGAAATGGTAGCTCATGAAAAAGTTGATTTTGAGGGGTGGGGGATCGAACCGGGGAAAATAAAATGGACAACAATATTCATAGAATCCCTACGGTGCAGAAGCATGTTCTATGTACCTCAATTATAGATAAAATGGAGGCCCATCGAGTCTGCACTGACAGCAATCCCACCCAAGCCCTATCCCAGTAACCCCACAAATTTACCCTGCTCGCCCCCCTAAACTTAGGGACAATTTAGCATGGCCAATCAACCTGACCCACACAACTTTGGAAGGAAACTCACGCAAACATGGGGAGAACATGCAAGCTAAGCTCCACACTAGACAGTTACCCAAGGCCAGAATCAAACCCAGTTCCCTGGCGCTGTGAGGCAGCAGGGCTAACCATTGTGCCACCATGCCATTGGTTGAGGCCATCGAAAATGCACCTGTATGGAGCAGGAGGAATCAAGCTCCTGGTGAAAGGTGCTCCGCCGGTGACACTCAGGTACAAAGACAAAAGCATCTGAGAGACTTGGTTTGTGGTCTGCAACCAGGACTATTCATTACTGACCCAAAAAACCTGTGACGATCATAACCTTTTACAAAAGAATCGATGAGGTTAAGCAACAAGGGCCTGCCTCCAAGTTTGAAAAGGAATCCCCGAAGCTCCTTACACAATTGGAACGACTGAAGATGCTTACCAGATCACATTGAGGGAGGATGCTCAACCCATTTGCCTGTTACAAAAGATTCCCACCCACTCATTGAGCAAGTGAAGTAGCAGCTGGATAAGGTGACAAATGGAGGGGGTCATCTCTGCAAACACACAACCAACTGTGTGGTGTTCTGGAATGGCCCCTGTACCAAAACCAAACAGGTCCACCTTCATCTTCACCCACAGCCCTCGGAGTGGTCCTACTCCAGGAGCGACTGGATGGATGTCACCGATCGGTGTTCTACACTTGCAGGAGTATGTCAGATAGAGATTAGGTATGCCATCAACAAAAAGGAAGACCTTGTATTCACTTGGACGAGCAAGAAATTTTCACTTGACATCACTGGACTAAAGGTCACAATTGAATAAGGGACTGGTCTCATTCCTAGATAAGAAAGAATGGCAAAGATACCTCCCAGAATCCAAAGATTCTGTCTACACCTTATGAGGTTCACCTAAGAGATGGTATACATCCAGAGCAAAACTGAAGGAGATAGTCATCGACTTCAGGAAGTGTTGTGGAGGGCATTGCCCCGGTCTACATCAATGGGGATGAAGTGGAAATGGTCGAGACCTTCAGGTTTCTAGGTGTCCAGATCACCAACAACCTGTCCTGGTCCCTCCACACCAACGCTATAGTTAAGAAAGCCCACCAACACCTCTATTGCAGTATGTCCACTACGGTTCTCAACATTTTTTATAGCTACACCATAGAAAGCATCCTTTCCGGATATATCATGGCTTGGTATGGCTCCTGCTCTGCCCAAAACCGTAAGAAACTACAAAGGGTCATGAACGAAGCCCAGTTCATCATGCAAATCAGCCTCCCATCCATTGACTCTGTCTACACTTCCCACTGCCTCAGAAAAGCAGTCAGTATAATCAAGGACCCCACACACACCGGATATACTCTCTTCCATCTTCTTCTTTGTGAAAAAGATACAAAAGTCTGAGAATACGTACCAACGACTCAAGAACATCTTCTTCCCTGCTGCCATCAGACTTTTGAATGGACCTACCTTATATTAAGCTGATCTTTCTCTACATCCTAGCTATGAGTATAACACTACATTCTGCACTCTCTCCTTTCCTTCTCCCCATGTACTCTATGAACAGTATGTTTTGTCTATACTGTATCCCATTACATGTGACAGATCAAATCAAATAACCAAACAAAGGCTGGCACATTTCCGGGACCATATTGGACCTTCCGACAAAACTGGATGTCAACCTGACCAAGGAGTTTGAAGCATAATCCCAGTTGACAAGGAGACACCTGCTGGTGGCTGCAGGTAAATACCAGCAGATTCACCAGAAACAAATGTGAGATAAGGAATACGTCCATTCCCGCTGTTACTGCCAACAAGGGTGGCCAACACAGACACTAAACCATGGTAACAAAAACACTTGGTTTGAAACAACAAAAAAGGGTTACAGTCATCCACAGTCTCCTGGTCTACAATGAGCAGCTGCTCATCCCAGTTTCCATTTGGCCGGAGACCCTCCAAAAAAATACATCCGGGCCACCTGGGCATCACCGAGTGCAGGGCACAGGCCCGATCCACAATCCGATAGCTAGGCACTTCCAGGACAATTGAGGACACGATAGTGAACTGTGTGTGCTGCACAGACAGGGCCAAAAAGATAAAAGCAAAGTACTGCAGATGCTGGAATCTGAAGCAAAAACAAAAACAGAAATAGGAACAAAAACAGAAACAGAAAATGCTGGAAAATCTCAGCAGGTCTGACAGCATCTGTGGGGAGAAAATCGAGCCAATATTTAGAGTCTAGATGGCACTTTGTCTCTAATGTCTTTAACGAAGGTTCATCCAGACTCGAAACGCTGGCTTTATTCTCTCCCCACAGATGCTGTCAGACCTGCTGAGTGTTTCCAGCATTTTCTGTTTCTGTTTCAGGACCAAAAAGAAACTTTTATTCCCACACAGTTACTGACCCAGTCATGGGAAATGCTGGGCATCGATTCATTTGTCTTTAACAGCAAATTGTTTCTTATTGGGGTTGGGTTACTTTTAAAGATGAGCTGAGTTGAAGCAACTCTACATGACAACCACAGATGCAGTAGTTAAAGCACTGAAAGAGATGTTTCGAGCCACAGCATCCCAGACGAGATTGAGTCCAATACAGACCCACAATTTTCAAATCTGTACTTCATCCAACTTGCCTTTGCATCTGGATTCTATCACCATGCCAGCTCCGCAAGATACTCACATTCAAACAGAGAGGCAGAAAGAGGGCTCTGCACTATAAATGCCCTCCTAAAACAGAACAAAGGCTTCCAAACAGTTCAGTTAACTTACAGGTTCACCCTGGTACAATGCGGCCTGGGACCTGGGTTCGATTCCGGGTTTGGGTCACTGTGTGGAGTCTGCATGTACTCCCCATGTCTGCGTGGGTTTCCTCCGGGTGCTCCGGTTTCTTCCCACAGTGCAAAGATGTGCTGATTAGGTGGATTGGCCATGGTAAATTGTCCCTTAGTGTCAGGGGGGCTAACTAGAGTAGGGGTTATGGGGATAGGGCCTGGGTGGGATTGTGGTCGGTGTAGACTTGATGAGCCAAATGACCTCCTTCTGCACTATAGGATTTTGTAATTCTATGATTCTATAAGCCCCATCCGAACTCTTGATGGGCAGAAAACTCTGCTCACAATTCCTAATTTAGCCAAAGAAACTGATCGCAGGGTTGATAGCCAAGGATCACCAGGGCACCCAAGACAGAGAGCAGTCGGACAGCCAGAAACAGGTGCTGCTGACAACAAAAGCTATTGCACCAGGTAAGAGAGAGAGGGCGCTATCATCTGGCAAGACAGTGACTAACCCTGGTCACTCTAACTGGAGAGTATGGTCGGGAGAAACAGGAGGAGCTCCTCCTCTTCCATCGAAGGATCGCTCCCATTTTACATTGGAGAGAAATTGAGGAAGACATCCAGAGACCAGAACAACTTCCCATTCTACAAAGTTGTACTGCAGCAATGGAGCCTACTGCTCTTCCGACAGTCGTGAGAACAAGGTATGGCAGGTGTGGTAACATGGCCCCTTTAAGGGGACGATCCTTTAAGGACCACATGATCGGGCCGGACATGATGGTGAATCCACACAGGAAGCCGAGCCTATCGGGAGCAAGGGCGCATGTGAGGAAGTGACAAAGATGATTGATGAGGGTCGAGAAGTGGATGTTGTCTACATGGACTTCAGTCAGGCCTTTGACAAGGTCCCTCATGGCAGACTGGTGCAGAAGGTGAAGTAGCCTGGGATCAGAGGTGAGCTGGCAAGGTGGATACAAAACTGGCTTGGTCATAGAAGACCGAGGCTAGTAGTGGAAGGGTGCGTTTCTGAATGGAGGGCTGTGACAAGTGGCATTCCTCAGGGATCAGTGCTGGGACCTTTGCTGTTTGTAATATATATAAATGATTTGGAGGAAAATGTAACTGGTTTGATTAGTAAGTTTGCGGACGACACAAAGGTTGGTGGGTTTGCGGATAGCGATGAGGACCATCAGAGGATACAGCAGGATATAGATCAGTTGGAGACTTGGGCAGAGAGATGGCAGGTGGAGTTTAATCCAGACAAATGTGAGGTAATGCATTTTGGAATGTCTAATACAGATAGGAAATTTACAGTAAATGGCAGAACCCTTAAGAGTATTGATAGGCAAAGGGATCTGTGTGTACAGGTACACAGTTCACTAAAAGTGGCAACGCAGGTAGAGAAGCTAGTCAAGGCATACGGCATGCTTGCCTTCATCAGCCAGGGCACTGAGTTTAAAAATTAGCAAGTCATGTTGCAGCTTTATAGAACCTTAGTTAGGTTTCACTTAGAATATAGTGTTCAATTCTGGTCGCCACACTACCAGAAAGATGTGGAGGCTTTGGAGAGGGTACAGAAAAGATTTACCAGGATGTTGCCTGGTATGGAGGGCATTAGCTATAAGGAGAGATTGGAGAAACTTGGTCTGTTCTCATTGGAACGACGGAGGTTGAGGGGCGACCTGATAGAAGTCTACAAGATTATGAGAGGCATGGACAGAGTGGATAGTCAGAAGCTTTTTCCCAGGGTGGAAGAGTCAATTACGAGGGGGCACAGGTTTAAGGTGGGAGGGGCAAGGTTTAAAGGAGATGTATGAGGTAGCTTTTTTATACAGAGGGTGGCGGGTGCCTGGAACCCGCTGCCGGGGGAGGTAGTGGAGGAGACACGATTGTGACTTTTAAGGGGCGTCTTGACAAATACATGAATAGGATGGGAATGGACGGATATGGTCCCCGGAATGGTCAGGAGTTTTAGTTCAGTCGGGCAGCATGGTCGGTGCAGGCTTGGAGGGCCGAAGGGCCTGTTCCTGTGCTGTAATTTTCTTTGTTCTTTGTGCTGGGCTGGGGAGCAATCCGAGTTGGAGCTGGAGAAGAGAAGAGAGTAGACATCTATTGCAGTTCTGTCAGACCTTTCATTATATATATATTGTTCATAAATCAATTATTGCTTGAAGCCACAACCAGTCGAGGTTACTACAGCACAGTTATGAGGCCTCCATACCACTTGAACCTAGGAACTCTGACACTTGAGGAGGGATAGTTGCAATAAAGTAAGTACATGGGGTAAACTGCACCAACTTGTAAATATGCTGGATGAAGACTTAGAGAGGATGAGGGGGGGCGGGGTTGCAGTATAAGAGTCTGCCACATTTGAAACAAGGCACAGAAAGTGGCAGTTTAAAAAGAGAGCAGGAAGACTTCCATTTGAAAAAGAGACATGGGCAGCTAGCCAGTCTGAGGACCAACCAGGTCCTGAGAAAAGTCTCATGTCACAGGGAAAGTGATTGGTTGGTGAGTACTTTCGTCATTTATCTTTCAAATCTCAGGTAACATATTATAATTTTAAGGTTTATAACATTTATAAGTAAGGTTTATTACCATTAGTAAGGTGCACTAAATATTGGTCGGATTCTTCAATATTGCTAAGATTTATTAATAGTAGTAAGTTCTATTAGCATTAGTTAAGCTTTATTAATAATGGTAAGGTGTATTACCAGCACTAAGGTTTAATCTCAGTCACAGGGTTGTTAGTTAATTGAGAAATGGCTCCAATCTGAAGGGTGCTCTTACTGTGTTATGTGGGAACTCCAGGATGCTTCCCATGTCTTGAATAATCATTTGCGCAGGGAGTGTTGGCCTCCATGGTGCTACAACTGACATGGGCAGCACTGCTGCCTCACAGCGCCAGGGTCCCGGGTTCGATACCCGGCTTGGGTGACTGTCTGTGTGGAGTTTACACTTTCTCCCCGTGTCTGCATGGGTTTCCTCCGGGTGCTCTGGTTTCCTCCCACAGTCCAAAAATGTGCGGGTTAGGTTGGTTGGCCAAGCTAAATTGCTCCTTAGTGTTAAGGGGAAGTCAGGGGGATTAGTAGGGTAAATATGTGGAGATATGGGGATAGGACCTGGGTGGGATTGTTGTCAGTGCAGGCTTGATGGGCCTAATGACCTCCTACTGCACTGTAGGTATTCTATGATGTGGTTGTACTTGAGTAGCAGCTGGCATCTTGCATCCATAAGGTTGAAAGTTACATGGAAAGCACATGGTCGCTACACAGTTTAAGAATAAGCAGGGAAGGAGCAAAGGGGTGACAACCAGACAGTCATGAAGGAGCGGGTAGAGAGACCAGCAATCACAGAATCATATAATCATAGAGCGCAAAAGAGGCCCCTTAGCCATCGAGTTTGCACCGACATATTAAAAACACCTGAACTCCCACCTAATCTCATTTACCAGCACTTAGCCCATGGCCCTAAATGTTACGATGTGCCAAGTGCTCATCCAGATACTTTTTAAAGAATGTGAGGCAACCCGTTTCTACCACCCTCCCAGGCAGCGCATTCCAGACCGTCATCACCTTCTGGATAAAAAAATCTTGCCTCACTTCCCCCCTAAATCTCCTACCTCTCACCTTGGACCCATGTCCCCTCATGACTGACCCTTCAACTAAGGGGAACAGCTGCACCTTATCCATTCTGTCCATGTCTCTCATAATCTTGTACACCTCGATCAGGTCGCCCCTCAGTCTTCTCTGCTCCAACGAAAACAACCCAAGCCTACCCAACCTCTCTTCATAATTTAAATGTTCCATCCCAGGCAGCATCCTGGTGAATCTCCTCTGCACCCCCTGCAGTGCAGTCACATCCTTCCGAAAATGTGGCGAACAGAACCAGCTGTAGCCTCGCCAAAGTTCTATACAACTCCAACATGACTTCCCTGTTTTTGTAATCTATGCCTCGATTGATAAAGGCAAGTGTCCCATATGCCTTTTTCACCACCCTACTAACATGCCCTTCCACCTTCAGAGATCTGTGGACAAACACGCCAAGGTCCCTTTGTTCCATAGAACTCCCTCGTGTCATGCCATTTATTGAATATTTCCTTGTCAAATTACTCCTTCCAAAGCATATCGCCTCACACTTTTCAGGGTTAATTTCCATCTGCCACTTATCTGCCCATTTGACCATACCGTCTATATCTTCTTGTAGCCCAAGACACTCCGCCTCACGGTTAACCACCTGTCCAATCTTTGTGTCATCTGCAAACTTACTAATCCTACCCCCCCCCACCCCACCCCGCATAGTCATCAATGTCATTTATACAAATGATGAATAATAATGGCTTCCAGTCACTAAAGCAGCTTTTTGTCATCACCTTCTGTCTCCTACAACTGAGTCAATTTTGAATCCACTTTATCAAATTACTCTGTATCCCATGTGAATTTACCTTCTTTATAAGTCTCTGAGCCAGAGGCAAGATTTTCCGGCTCTCCCCACCGGCGAGATCTCTCGGTACTGTCGAAGGTGACCCCTCCCGTCTTTGACAAGATCCCTTATCAAAGGCATGTCAAAGTCCCATAAATGCAGCCCATTCTCCAACCAGTATTCAGTTTGAATAAAGATGAGAGTGATGGTTCAGCTGGAGGGGAAGGTGGGGAGGGGTTAGGTGAGAAGGTGTTAACTGTTCTTCATTAGCGATTAGAGGTTCATTAACAGAAATACCTGACACACTTTAAGTGAATAATTAACAAGTTCTTTATTTAACCAATCGGGATCTTTAACTAAACAAATAACATTCCAATTAAAGTAGGATACTGTTGGAATGCTGTTCAAATAAATACAGGGTCTATTCATTATAAAAAAAAAACAGACTCTCAAAAAAATATACAACCGGGTGTTGTGGCTTTGGAAAAATCTTTGGAGTTCTTCTGTCGATTCCGCTGTCTGTCAGCTCTTTCTGGTTTTGGTCCCCTTCGTTAGATAGATGGAGAGTTCTCTTAAGAGATATTTTAAGCTGGCAGGGAGCCGCTCTTGCCCGCTCTAGGTGTTGAGAGGTGGCAGCCCTTCAGTTGAACTACAGGCAGGCAGTTGAGTTCCTCTTTATAACTCTGATGATCTATCAATTTTTCTACAGCAGGATTGGTCTGATGTTGTCAACAGCAGCAAGTTCAAATTTGTTAGGTTCCCGATGGCTGAGTGTCTTCTTTAAACTGATAGGCTGTCAAAATTCACAAGCCTGCCAAGCCTGTTACCAAGGCAACCCTGATGCTATGTCCTTGTGACAAATATTGCAATCTACGTACACTATGTTCCTGCATTTTAAACATCCAGCACTGACACAAATCAGCTTTTAAAGGGACCACACTTCACAAACTCAACTTCACAACAGGATAGAGAGGTGTTTCTGTGGCCAGAGACTTGAATCCAGGATGGTGAGTTGCCAGGGTCAAGGATATCACTAAACAGCTGCAGAGCACCCTGAGGGAGGAAGGTGGGGGTGGAGTAGGGGGGGTGGGGGTGGAGTAGGGGGGGGGTGGGGGTGGAGTAGGGGGGGTGGAGTGGGGGGGGAGTGGGGGGGGTGGGGGTGGAGTAGGGGGCGGGGGGGGGGGAGCGGTGGTGATGTGAACAGTCAGCAGTCATGGCCTACATCAGTACCAATGATATAGGTAGAAAGATGGATGTGATTCTAGAATCTGAATTTAAGGAGCTAGGGAACCCAGGTTCGATTCCAGCCTTGGTCATTTTCTTTGTGGAGTCTGCACGTTCTCCCTGTGTCTGTGTGGGTTTCCTCCAGGTGCTCCAGTTTCCTCCCAGGGTCCAAAGATGTGTGGGTTAGGTGGTTGGCTCTGCTAAAATTGACCCTAGTGTCAGGGGGATTAGCAGGGCAAATGTGTGGGGTTACGGGAATAGGGCCTGGGTAGGATTGTGGTCGGTACAGACTCAATGGGCCGAATGGCCTCCTTTCGTACTGTACAGATTCTATGATTCTCGATAGAAGATTAGCAAGTTGGATCTCCATAATCATCTCTGGATTATCCCCAGTGCCAAGTGAGTATAAAAATAGGAAGATAAGACAGGTGAATACGTGGCTGAAAAGATGGTGCAGGAGGGAGGGCTTCACATGTTTTGGGCATTGGGACCAGCTCTGGGGGAGATGAAAGCTGCTGAGGCCGGACTGGTTGCACTTGAACAGAGCCAGGACACAGTTCCTTGAGGGTCATTTTGCTAGTACTGTTGGCGAGGGTTTATATTAACTCAGAAGGTGTCTGGAAAGTAGAGAGAATTAACAAGGGATACAGAATGCTTGGGGAATTAGCCAGCACTAGATCAGTAAATAATAGGTTAAAAGGTGGTGCCAGAGTAAAGGAGACAGTAACAGAATCTAAATCGGGGCTACTGTGCAGGTATGTAAATGTATGCAGTGTGGTAACTAAGCTTGGTGAGTTACAGACACAGATTGCCATGTGGAAATACAACATTGTGGCAATAACAGAGACCTGGGGAGGATATTCCGGCCTTCCCGCAGCAGGCTTTCCAACTGCGGAGGTGGCTCATAATTGGCTGCCAAGGTGATCTTCCAATGTCACCGATGCCTACGGCTCTTTGAGAGGCTCCCTTGTCCCGCTGCCAGGGAACCCATTGCGGGGGGTGGCGGTGGGGTGGGGTGGGGAGGGTCACCTTTGACAGTACCGAGAGATCTCACCAGCGGGGAGAGCCGGAAAATCTTGCCCCTGGCTCAGAGAGGGGCAGGTCTGGGTGTTAAATATCTCTGGATTCAAGGTGTTGAGAAAAGATAGGAAAGGAAGAAAAGTGAGAGGGATGGCAGTATTGATGAAAGAGAACATTGCAATGACAGAGGAAAGGGATGTCCCAGTGGGGTCAAGGACAAAGTTTATTTGGCTAGAACTCAGGAATGAAGAAAGTGTAATTATATTGCTCAGTGTCATCATCAACCTGGGAGAAGGATGCAGAGGAACAAATTTGCAAAGAAATTACCAAAAGGTGCAAAAGTTCCAGAGTACTTATAATTGCAGACTATAATTATCCAAATATAGAATGAGATAATATTAGAGTAAAAGGCAGAGAGGGGAAAGAGTGCTTTGAGTGTGTTCAGGAAAAATCCTCTTCAGCAATATGTTTCCAGTCCAACAAGGAATGAGGCACTGCTATTTGATTCTTGGAAATGAGGTGGGCCAAGTAGGTCAAATGTCAATAGGAGAACATTTAGGGAAGTGTGATCATTGTATTGTATGAGGACAGTCCAGAGAGGGAAGGTTAATGGGAGGAAATCCAACTTGAATGGGGTAAGAATAGATCTGGGCTGAATAAATTGGAGGAAAAACAGTATCTGGTTAATGGGCTACCTTCAAACAAGAGATGATTCGTACAGTCAAGATACATTCCCTTGAAAGTGAAGGAAGGGCAAACAAATCCAGAGCTCCCTGAATCATACAGGAGCTAGAGATTAAGATAAAGTAGAAAAGGTGTGCTTATGATAGATGCTAGGTAGGATGTGGATGTTTTGGAGAGGGTACAGAAGAGGTTTACCAGGATGTTGCCTGGTAAGGAGGGTGTTAGCTATGAGGAGAGGTTGGATAAACTTGGTTTGTTCTCACTGGGTGACAGAGGTTGAGGGACGACCTGATAGAAGTTCACAAGATTATGAGTGGCATGGACAGAGTGGATAGTCAGATGCTCCTTTCTAGGGTAGAAAAGTCAAGTAATGGGGACATAGGTTTAAGGTGCGTGGGGAAACGTTTAGAGGAGATGTGCGAGGCAAGTTGTTTTACACAGAGGGTGGTGAATGTCTGGAATGCGCTGCCCGGGGAGGTGGTGGGAACAGGTACGATAGTGGCATTTAAGGGGAATCAAATGAATACATGAATAGGGTGGGAATGGAAGGATACGGACTCCATAAGTGCAGACGGTTTTAGTTTAGGCAGGCATCATGATCGGTGCAGGCTTGGAGGGCCGAAGGGCCTGTTCCTGTGCTGTACTTTTCTTTGTTCTTTGTAGAAAATGCAATTGAAAGCCAGATTGATTACGGAAGGTTCGGAGGGGAGGTGAAAAAGCAAATAAGAGAAACAAAGAGGGAGTAGGAAAAGAGACTGGCAGCTAACAAAAAGGGAATCCAAAAAGAGTAGTAAAATGAGGTGCAGGGGCAATTAGGGACCAAAACACATCAAGACTAAGAGCATAAATAAATACTTTGCACTTGTCTTTACCAGGCTATGATAAAAGACAAGATAATTCTTGATGGCTTTAAAATTGAAAAGAAGAAGATATTGTCCAGGGTATCTGTTTTTAAAGTTGATAAGGCAGTGGGGCAGGATGAGCTGCATCCAAGGATACTGAGGGAAATGAGAGTGGAAATTGCAGAAGCACTGGCCATAATTTTCAGTTTCTGCAGAATCGGGCTGATGCACCATTGATTACACAAAGACTCGTTGTTGCGGAACACCAGGCTTTTATTAACAAAGAACTGGAGCACTCCCAAACCGATAGCTAATCCGAACTGAGGCAAAAGGGGCGGAGAGCAGCCACCTTTATACCCCGAGGAGGGCAGAGCCCCGGATTGAGGCAGCAGGGGCGTGTCCAGGCATATCACATAAACTATCACATAAACAGACAACTACAGTGGTTCACCGCACGGGGTTGTCCCAAGAGGGCTGGAGAATTGTCAACATTGCACCATTCAAAGAAAGGGTGGAAGGTTAAGCCCCTCAACTACAGGCCAGTCCGTTTAACTTCGATGGTGAGGTAAACATCTAAAAACAAAATTGAATAGTCACGTAGACAAATGTGTGTTAATTAAGGAGAGCTAGCATGGCTTTCTAAAGGGAAAATCATGTTTGACAAACTTGTCGGAGGTTTTTGAGGAGGTAACTGAGGGTGGTGTGGGTAACGCTATTGATACACTATACATAGACTTCTGAAAGGCATTTAATATAGTGCCACACAACAAAGGTGTCAGCAACGTTCTAGCTAATGGAAGTGAAGAGACAGTGACAACATGGATATAGAAATAAAAACAGAAAATGCTGGGAAAATGCAGCCGGTCTGGCAGCATTTGTACGGAAAGAAAATAGAGTTAGTATTTCAGGTGTGTACGACTCTTCTTCAGAACTAACGAGGGGCAGAAATGTGATGGATTTCATGTTGTTTAAGGGGGTGGAGCAGCATAGGTGGTCAGTAATAGAAGGGAGCTTGAAGAGATTGCAAAAAAGATGAGTCGGGCACGAGACAAGGGGAGTGTTAATGGCACTCTAAGGGCTATAGAATGTGCTGACAGTGGCATAAAGGTAAGATAGCAGAATGTGTTATTAGGAGGGAATGTGAGACAGCATATGCAGTGGATGTGAGAGAGTGCGTGCTGTGTAAGTGACCATACTCTGTACGAGACAGTGTGCTGTGTATGTGAGAGAGAGTGTGCTGTGTATGTGAGAGAGTGTGTGCTGTGTATGTGAGAGTGTGTGTGCTGTGTGTTTGAGAGAGTATGTGCTATGTGTGTGAGAGAGGGTGTGCTGTGTGTGTAAGAGAGAGTGTGCTGTGTGTGTGAGAGAGTGTGTGCTGTGTAGGTGAGAGAGTGTGTGTTGTGTACGTGAGAGTGTGTGCTGTGTGTGCGGGAGAGAGTGTGGGCTGTGTGTGTGAGAGTGTGCTGTGTATGTGAGAGAGAGTGTGCTGTGTATGTGAGAGAGAGTATGCTGTGTGTTTGAGTGACTGTGTGCTGTGTGTGTGAGAGAGTGTGTGCTGTGTAGATGAGAGAGTGTGTGTTGTGTACGTGCGAGTGTGTGCTGTGTGTGTGGGAGAGAGTGTGTGCTGTGTGTGTGAGAGAGAGTGCTGTGTATGTGAGAGAATGTGAGTAATTGTACTCTGTGTGTGTGTTCTGGATGAGTGTACTCTATGTGCTGTGTGTACTCTATGTATTCTGGGTGAGTGTACTCTATGTATTCTGGGTGTGTGTGCTCCATGTGCTGTGGGTATTCTATGTGCTTTCTACTCTGTGTGCTCTGTGTTCTGGGTGAGTGTGCTGTGTGTACTCTGTGTACACTATGTGCTGTGTGTACTCTGTGTGCTGTGTGTACTCTGTGTGCTGTGGGTACTCTGTGTGCTGTACACTATGTGCTATGGGTACTCTGTGTGCTGTACACTATGTGCTGTGTGTACTCTGTGCTGTGTGTACTCTGTGCTGTGGGTACTCTGTGTGCTGTGAGTACTCTGTGTGCTGTGGGTACTCTGTGTGCTGTACACTATGTGCTGTGTGTACTCTGTGTGCTGTGTGCACTCTGTGTGCTGTATGCACTCTGTGTGCTGTATGCACTCCGTGTGCTGTGGGTACTCCGTGTGGTGTGGGTACTCCGTGTGGTGTGGGTACTCTGTGTGCTGTGTGTACTGTGTGTGCTGTGTTTACTCTGTGTGCTGTGGGTACTCTGTGTGCTGTGGGTACACTATGTGCTGTACACTATGTGCTGTGCGTACTCTGTGTGCTGTGTGCACTCTGTGCTGTGTGCACTCTGTGTGCTGTGGGCACTCTGTGTGCTGTGGGCACTCTGTGTGCTGTGGGTACTCTGTGTGCTGTGGGTACTCTGTGCTGTGTGTACTCTGTGTGCTGTGGGTACTCTGTGCTGTGTGTACTCTGTGTGCTGTATACTATGAGCTGTGCGTACTCTGTGTGCTGTACACTGTGTGCTGTACACTATGTGTTGTGTGTACACTATGTGCTGTGTGTGCTGTACTCTATGTGGTGTACTCTATGTGGTGTACACTATGTGCTGTGTGTACTCTGTGCTGTACACTCTATGTGGTGTACTCTATGTGCTGTGTCTGGTGTGTCCCCAGGTGAGCTGCTCCAGGTGTCCACCTGCTGACTCCTCCCCCACACTCTCTCCCTCTCTTCAATTGGTCTATCCCCTTGGGCCCCACCCACCCACATCCGTTTCCGCCACACCGGAGGTGACGTCACGCTGTCAACATGCAAAATGGCGGCGCATCATCGGCAGAACACCGCGGCGCGGAGGAAAGTGCAGGTAAGGCCCGGGGCCCAGGCCGGCTCGGCGGATCCCCCGCCCGCAGCCTCTATCCTCCTCACTCCGCCCGGCCGCTCCAGGCCCTGCCTCCCGGGGCCTCTCCCGCTCTCTGCAGCCTGTTCAAATCCAGCGCCTGCAGCCGCTGCCAGGGGGAGGCCAGACTGGACTGCAGTTTATATCTTAGTTCAATAAACCCGTCCATTTAAATAAATACATCTCCACCGTTAATTCCCCTGCAGTCTCTCTATATGGAACCTGCTGTCTACTTGTTTCAGCTCAACCATCATCTGCCAAGTGTTTGCCCCAGTCAATACATTTCTACAGTCTGAAACTGCAGAGGTGCAGTTGTCTCTTTGTGATTTGTGCGGCAGGAATTATCCTTGCACGTTTTATCAGCAGGATTTACCCAATGCTGTGGATGAATTAATGTATGGAGAGTATGTATGTATGATATAGGTACCGTGGCATGGGCTAAGTGACCTGTTTCTGTATTGTTGAAGTCTATGAACTTGCTGTGTGTGAGGGGTGTTTGTCATTTGCTGCCTCAAATTGCTTGCCTCAGTAATCCCCACCAGCAATAGTTCTTGATTTGTTATTCCTCTTTGGTGTTCTGAGAAGGTGTGAGAGTGGTAACTTGCTCACTTGGGCACCAAATTGCCGCCACCTGCACTGTAAAAATTGTGATTCTGCGGAAAGTATCCATGAGAACACCACTCCAGTTGTATACTTTCAGGGTAAGTGACCATGCTATGCAGGTTTCACGTGCCCAACATTGTGCTCCACTGCTACCCAAATAACATCTTCCATTTGATGTATTTTGAAAATGTGTTTCCAAATATCTAACACCCTCTCTGTAGAAAAGCAGACGGTGGAGTGTATTGTCGCAAGTATTGGCTGAAGCAGAGACCGTTGTTTAAGAGAAGTTTGTGCAAATCTTTGAAGATGAGTAAGATGCATAGCAATAGAATACTGATGAAGTTTAAGTTGCTATCTTTGATGAATTTTAAGTTGCTATCTTAGAGTGAGTGCAGACTTCAGGGGTTGTAGAGCCTTCTATGCTGGTACCTTTACAGTCACAAGGTAGAAAGTTTTGTAAAGTCTACAATAGATGACTGGTCTATGGCTAACCATGTTAAGCCTAGTGTTGAGATTAACATATGGTTTACTTTTCTATACATTTAACCAAAGATGCAAAAGTAATTATTCTTGTACTGAGTTTTAGACTACACGCAATCCTCTGGGTTCCAATGATGCTCACAAACCCTTAAACTCTTGTCAAGAGATTTGTGAATTTATCCATACCCACAAAGTTTTTTTTTGTTAGAACCTTGGTGAGACCACATTTGGAATATTGTGTGCAGTTCTGGTCACCGCACTATAAGAAGGATGTGGAAGTGCTGGAAAGAGTGCAGAGGAGATTTACCAGGATGCTGCCTGGTTTGGAGGGTAGGTCTTATGAGGAAAGGTTGAGGGAGCTAGGGCTGTTCTCTGTGGAGCGGAGGAGGCTGAGGAGAGACTTAATAGAGGTTTATAAAATGATGAAGGGGATAGATAGAGTGAACGTTCAAAGACTATTTCCTCGGGTGGATGGAGCTATTACAAGGGGGCATAACTATAGGGTTCATGGTGGGAGATATAGGAAGGATATCAGAGGTAGGTTCTTTACGCAGAGAGTGGTTGGGGTGTGGAATGGACTGCCTGCAGTGATAGTGGAGTCAGACACTTTAGGAACATTTAAGCGGTTATTGGATAGGCCCATGGAGCACACCAGCATGATGGGGAATGGGATAGCTTGATCTTGGTTTCAGATAAAGCTCAGCACAACCTCATGGGCCGAAGGGCCTGTTCTGTGCTGTACTGTTCTATGTTCTAATCCCACAAGTTCCTTAGCTAGCCGTTGTTCCAAATTCGGAGGATATTTACCAAGTACAAGATCAAGGAAATCACACAACTTTAGAAATCACTAGTTTGCCCTCAGTTGCAGTGTTGTCCCGGACAATTCTGGGCACAACACTTTAAGGGGATGAGAAAGATTTGCAAGGATGTTACCAAGGGCTTGAATTACGTGAAGTGATTGAAGAAGCTGATAAAACCAGAAACTGTTGGAAATACTCAGCAGGTCTGGCGTCCTCTGTAGGAAGAGTTACGGAATTGTTATGACGCAGAAGGAGGCCATTCAGCCCATCATGTCTGTATTGGCTCTTCGAATGAGCATTTGACTAAGTACATTCTCCTGCCTTTTTCCCCTGCACATTGTTTCTATTCAAATAAGCAACTAATGTCTTCTGGAATGCTTTGGTTGAACCTGTCTCCACCAGACTTGCAGACAGTGCATTCCAGACCCGAACCATTCGCTGCGTGAACAAGTTTTTTCTCGCATCGTATTTGCTTTTTTTGCAAATCACTACTTAAATTTCTGCCCTCGCGTTCTTGATCCTTTTACGAGCCGGAACAATTTTTCCCGATCTCCTCTGTCCAGCCCCCTCATGATTGTGAACATTTCTATTAAATATCCTCTTAGCCTTCCTCTCTCCAAGGAGAACAGTCCAAATTTCTCTTATCTATGTAACTGCAGTTGCTTATCCCTGGAGTTGACGTTTGAGGCCGGTGATTCTTCAGAACTGCTGAAGGGTATTCAATTTGAAACATTAACTCTCTCTTCACAAAGATTGCCAGAGCTGCTGAATCTTGCCAACATTTTGTTTTTAATGCAGATTTCCAGCATCTGCAGTATTTTACCTCTTAATTAACCTGTGATTATTTGCAGAGCAGAGAAGAGACAGTTAATAAAGCTACTCAAGATTATAAAGGGTTTTGATCGAACAAGTGGAACCTCTTTTCTCAGGTAGATGGATGGGCAACTACAGGCAGAGAGTTAAAATAATTAACAAAAGAGGAAATGGGAAAATATATTTCATGTATGGCTGTAAAAATCTGAAAGCCACTGTTTGATAGGATAATGGAATCAGATTCCATAGCAACTTTTGAAAGGCAATCAGATGTGCCTAATTTTCAGGGGAATGACTAATTTGTGGAACTAAAGTAGACAGTTTTGGGCATGATGAGCCAAATGACCTCCTTCTGTGCTGTAGGATTCTATGCTCTGTCACCACTGCATTTTTCATACAAACTGGCAACTTTGGATGTCATTATATACTTATTTGTGGCACAGTGCTTTCTTAGCTCTGTGCCTTATGTTTTAAAATGTCGAGGTACTGTTGTAACGTGTCAAGTACTATCACAGTTGAAATTCCTCAAGTCTGAAATAGTTTGTGGTAGCAATCGCTTCATCGACTGTCAGTGACAAATGCTGTATATCACTGCAGTACCCTAGATCCTGTGACATTGTATCACCTTGTGTTGTCAGTGTGCTGATTGCTCTAGCCAGAATGCAGCACTCCTAATCCAGCACACTATCAAGCTTGCAGCTTAAGAATGTGTTAACTGCGTCTTTGCAGTACCTGCCTGAACTTGGAGGCTGCAACTTTATCCAAAAATAAAATTGCTGTCTTCATATTAATTTCACACTGACCATTTCAACACTTTGTTCCTCAAGAAAGCTAGCGTTTGATACAAGGTGAACGGAGACTAGTTTAAAAATGCTCAGGGCACAGAGATGCACCTTGGAAAGATTTGACACAATACTAAAAATTAGACAACTGGAAGAACAATTTAATCAGTATGCCCCAAGAGCTCTCGGTGTATTAGTATTTTTCATCTTTCTGAGGTGAAGTATTGACTTTCCTTATTTAATTGTTGAAGGTCAGTGTTTGAATGCAAAGCTGGGCTAGTTAGGTAGATGTGGTACCTTTTTGGAAAACGTGATTAATTGTGATTCAGTGATTAGTTCTGTTGCAGAATGGAAATTGAGGTTATGTAGATTTGTTTGTTTGACCATGAATTTGGGTCCAAAATGAGCAATTGGACGTATGGCACAGTGGTTAGCACTGCTGCCTCACAGCGTCACGGACCCAGGTTCGATTCCCGGCTTGGGTCACTGTCTACGCGGAGTCTGCATGTTCTCCCTCTGTCGGCGTGGGTTTCCTCCAGATGCTCCAGTTTCCTCCCACAGTCATAAGATGTGCTGGTTAGGTGCATTGGCCATGCTAAATTCTTCCTCCGTGTACCTGAACAGGCGCCGGAGTGTGGTGACTAAAGGATTTTCACAGTAACTTCATTGCGATGTTAATGTGAGCCTACTTGTGACACTAATAAATAAACTAAAAGGCTGTTGTTTTAAGCAGCAGGGGTAATGTAAATAAGTCACACGATGTAATGTGTCTAAAAGGTGTGGTTATATGTGATGTAGCTTTTTATTTTGCAGTCCCTGAAGCTCTGAAAATTTATAGGGGGAAATGAAAAGTTGATATATACTTGATTTATTATTGTCACATGCACTGGTATACAGTGAAAAGTATTGTTTCTTGTGCGCTATACAGACAAAGCATACAGTTTCCTAGATTACATAGGGGAGAAGGAAAGGAGAGGGTGCAGAATATAGTGTTACAGTCATAGCTAGGGTGTAGAGAAAGATCAATTTAATATAAGGTAGGTCCATTCAGAAGTCTACAGAAATTTGAACGTTTCTGCCACGTTTGTCAGGTCATAGTCCCTATCTACTGCAACTGGAGTTTCAAGCGGAACAAACAAAAAGTATTTGGGATTAAATGAGCTGAAATGTAATTGTAAGAAAAGACAGGGTGGGAGGGGTAAGATTGACAGTTGTGATTCTTTTCTGTTGTTCGCATTTGATATTTTTCCCCTCCTTTTAAATTATTTGCAACACTTTTTTCGTTGAAAAGTTATTGATGTACGGACATTTCCCCAGATGTTTCAGTTTTGATGCACAAAGATGTTTTATTTGCTTGGTCCTAAATAGTTCTAAAATACTGCACTCAAAATAGTGGTAGTGTGGGCCCCAAGGTTTAGCTGCAGGAAGACTGGGCATCAGGCAGACGGTTTGACAACACAAAATTTGGAGTTTGCACGTTCTCCCTGTGTCTGCGTGGGTTTCCTCCGGGTGCTAGAGTTTCCTCCCACACTCCAAAGATGTGTGGGTTAGGTTAATTGGCCATGTTAAATTGCCTCTTAGCGTCAGGGGGACTAGCAGGGTAAATACGTGGAGTTACTGGGATAGTTGTGGGATTGTTGTCAGTGCAGATTCAATGGGCTGATTGGCCTTTTTCTGCACTGTAGGGATTCTGTGAATCAGTGGATGAGTCAAGTGAGGTGGTGGAGTGGTAGAGATGAGTGTTAGTAGCAGATGCCCGGAAGCAGAGCCTCACTGATTTGGCCAAAAGGCAACATTTGGATAAAAAGATTAAGGATGAATGGTTGGCAGAAACTACAGGTGGTTGCCTGGGGAGAGAAACCATTGCTGGAGATGGCCTAGCTGTGGTGGGGAAGTTCAGAATGGCAGCATGCAAGGGCAATTCAATGGATGTGGACAATGGAGGAAAAGTGTTGGAGAAAGTTAATGATCAACTGTGTCAAAAATTGTGAAGAGATGAAGCTGAGAATTGATGCATCATCACACTGGTTGTTTGTGACTTTGGTTAGGGCAATTTTTGTCCATTGTGATGGGGTGGTGGGAGGGGGGGAGGGTGTGATAGTGAGTTGCCTATTTGGAGGCATTCCGGCTGGGTGGGCATGGAGCTGGAAAGGACCAACATGTTTGAGGACCTTGGAGAGTAAAGAGGTAAATTGAGATGAGGCAGTGGTTAGTGAGAACAGGAGTTAAAAATAAGTTTTATTTTTGAGGGGCAGATGTCAGTTTTGACCGGGAGATAATGCCTGAAGAGACAACTATTTGCAGTCATTCCGAAAGTAAGGGGCAAAAGGAAATGTGGGTGATGGGGAGGTTTTAGTGAGAATGGGCTCCAGGGAATAGGAGGTGGGTTTCCTGAAGGGAATATGTACGAGAGATTGAGCCCCATTGTTCAGATTTGCTTGTGCCCCTGCCTTCTTAGCACCAAACCCACATCTTTATCTCACTTTTTCTCATATGTACTCTCACCTTGACCATCAGACCAACTACCTGCTCTCTTGACCTTTTCCCATTAAACTGATGGCTCAGACGCTAGCAAACATTGTAAATTATTTCCTCTCCTCAATTACTATCAACTTCCCTTTCATAACCAATATTTGTCTTAAGAAAGCTATCCTAGACCTTTACTGCCCATCGCCAACATCCCTTTAAGTTCTTTAACACGTCACCCCTCAAATCTGCATCTCACTTTTTCTTTTCAACTTTGTGGGTGTCCTGCACCAAGTGCTTTGGCTTTTTGCTTTGCTTTCAGTTTTCAAGGATAACATATGATTTTGAACCAAAAGTGCCTCCACTACTTTGGTTATTTTCTTTGTAAAAATGTGTCCTGCATCATGTGGGAAGAAGTGAAACATTGTAAATGCCATGTTGATCTGTATGTTATCCAAGTTTTGCTGTGCATGATCAAATAGTCCTTTGTAATCTATAAATAGCTCACTACCAAGGTACTTAAAGCTTGCAGTAGCTCTACCACCAATGACAATTGTGGATCTATCTAATCTGCACTTGATTTTACAAAGGATGCACATTATTACAGTGAAGCAATGGTGTTCGGTCTTGGATGATTTGAGATAAATTGAGCTAATGCGTAATATCACAATGGCTCTCAACGTTTGGGATAAACATGCAACTATAGCCATTTGCTGCAGATAACCATTCAAAACCAATATTTGAAAGAGGTCTACAAAATTGAGAGGCATATTCAGGGTGGATAGTCAGGCTTTTTCCCAGGGTGAAGTGTCAATTACAAGGGGGCACAGGTTCAAGGTGAGAGGGGGAAAGTTTAAGGGAGATGTACTGGGAAGTATTTCACTGAGTGGTGGGTGCCTGGAACGCGCTGCCAGAGGATGTGGTGGAAGCAGGCACGTTAGCAACAGTTAAAGACATCTGGAATCGATATAGAGGGATACGGACTGAGTAAGGGCAGAAGGTTTTTTTTAGTTTAGTTAGGACATTATGATCGGCACAGGCTTGGCGAGCCAAAGGATCTGATCCTGTGCTGTACTTTTCTTTGTTCTTAGTTCTTTTGAGTGTGCAGGCAAGACGGAGCATGGAATATACCCAATTAAACATAGGAATGTCCAGAATTTTACTGGTCTATTAGATAATGAAAAGTTTAAATGTAGTCAAACAGTCTACCTGGCGGCTGTTCAGACTTCATAATCTTTGAAGTTTGAAGCACTGTGCTTCACAAAAGGTTTGAAATGTAAGTGCACCAGATTGAAGTCAAAATAGCACAAGGCTATCTTTATGAAGTCTCGGCAATTCTGATCAATCAATTCACACTGATTTTTAAGAGTGTATTCATAGAATCCCTACAGTGCCGAAGCAGGCCATCGAGTCTGCACCGATTCTCCGACACAATATCTCACCCAGGTCCTCTCCCCCACCCTATTCCTATACCTGCAAAAAAAAACTGCTAGCTTTTTTTGCCTCAACCACACATTTACCATGGCCAATCCACTGAACCTGCACATCTTTGGACTGTGGGAGGAAACCGGAGCACCCGGAGGAAACCCACGCAGACACGGGGAGAGTGTACAAACTCCACACAGACAGTCACCCAAGGCCGGAATTGAACCAGGGTCCCTGGCACTGAGAGGCAGCAGTGCTTGCCACTGTGCTGCCCTTTTTTTCTATGTCAAGTGAGCATTATAACAAAGCCAGCATTTGTTGCTTACCCCTAATTGCCCTCGAGAAAATAGAACGAGCTGCCTCCTTGAACCAGTCCATGGAGCGAGGGACATCTGCAATGCTGTTAAGGAGGGGAGTTCCCTGCAGTGCATTTGTAGATGATACAAATTGTTGCTATTGTGCATTGGTGGTGGAGGGAATCAATGTTTAAGGTGGTCGATGCCAATCAAGCGAGCTGCTTTGTCCTGGATGGTATCGAACTTCTTGACTGTTGTTGAAGCTGCGCTCGTCCAAGCAAGTGGATACTATGCCATCATACACCTGACTTGTGCCTTATAGATAGTGGGCAGGCTTTGGGGAGTTGACCAAATTGTTACAGTACAGGCCCTTTGGCGTCTGTCGGCTTTCCGAAGGAACAATTCGCTGAAGGCCATTGCTCCACCTTCTTTCTTCCTGTAACCTTGCACGTTCTTCCTTTTCGGATAATTCAATTGCCCCTTGAATGCCTCAATTGAACCTCCACCAGACCTGCAGGCAGTGCATTCCAGATTTTAACCATGAAAAAGTGTCTCCTCATTTTCTTCTTTTGCCAATTACCTGCCTCAAAGTTCTGAGTTTCTGATCTGCTCTTGTAGCTGCGATATTTATGTGGCTGGTTCAGTTCATTTTCTGATCAATGGTTATCCCCCCAGGATATGATTCGTGGGGGATTGTCAAGGTTGGATTCTCTAATTTGTGTGCAGGGAACGTAACTTGCCACTTATCAGCCCAAGCCTGAATATTGTCCAGTTCTTGCTACACATGGACTCAGACTGCTTCAGTATCTGAGGAGATGTGAATGTAATGTGCAAAGTCATGGATGTTACAAGTGTCGTGGATGACCATATGTGCAGGAAGTGCTTCAGCTGTAGAAACTTGAGCTCTGGGGTTTCAGAGCATGAGCGCCAGCTGGAATCACTGTGGCACATCTATGAGGCTGAGACAACATGTTCGGAGAGGTGGTCACAGCTTAAGGGCCTGGAGGCTGAAAGGGAATGGGTGACCACCAAGCAGTCCAAGAGAACTAGGCAGGTAATGCAAGAGGCCCCTGGAGTTGCACTCCAAAATTTATTTTCTGTTTTGGCAACTTGCGTGGGTGCTCGTTCCTCAGAGGAGTGCAGTCAGAGCCAGGTTTGTGGCACCACGAGTGTCTCAGCTGTACAGGAGGGGAGGAAGAAGGGGAGATCAATATTGAAAGGGGATCCATTAGTTAGGGGAACAGTCAAGCGTTCCTTTGGCCGTAGATGTGACTGTAGGATGTACGTTGCTTTCCTGGAGCCAGAGTCAAGGATGCTGCGGGACAGTCTTCTGAGGGAGGGCGAGCAACCAGAGGTTGTGTTCCGCATTGGTACCAATGACATTGGTAGGAAAGGGGACAAGGTCTTCCAGTCAGAATTCAGGGAGATAGGTAAAAAAGTAACAAGCAGGGGGGGGGGGGGGGGGGGGGGGGGGGGGCTCGGCGAGAGGCAAACCAGAATGCACAAAGTACTGGGAGGGACAGATATAACTAGTATGGAGAATAGTAAGTTAATAGGTGAAGCCGGAGTAAGTAATGTCTAAATCAGGATTTCTGTGTATGTCTCCTCTTCTTCGGTGATCACTCTCTAACGAGAGTGATTGTCCACCTAAGAAACTGTGTTACTGGCCGTGGGTCTTTGCGTGGCTGATGAGCCCTATCCAGAGCTGCATCTTCACCACACACTTGGAAGGTGGGTTCGGTCCTTGGAATCTAGATCGCTGAGATTCCTTTCTCAGGCTCCTTTTTTGGGCCTCCTCTTGCCATCGGATGTGCTCGAGGAATTGTGCCACTTCAATCAGGAAGTTCCTCCAAGTAGGAATCTCCCGATAAAGGGTCTCCCAGGCATTAATGTCTACGTTGCATTTCTTGAGGTAAGCCTTCAGGGTGTCTTAGAAGCTCTTCCTTTGTCCTCCTCTTGTTCGGGAGCCAAAGAATCATAGAATAGAATCCTGACAGTATAGAAGGAGGCCATTCGGCCCATTGAGCCTGCAGGACTCCTCAGCAAATGGCCAGCCCAGTGGAATTGGTTTCGGATGATCATGGCCTTGATGTTGGTGCTCTAGGTTCCTTCAAAGACGCTGATGTGAGTATGCCTGTCCTCCCAGCTGATGCGAAGAATCTGTCTCAAGACAGTGTTGATGGTACCTCTACAAGGCCTTGAGGTGGCGTTTGTCAGTTGTGTAAAAGAGGTGGGAGTACACAAGGATCTTGCTATCAGTACGAATTTCACGGTCATTACGGTGTGCATCCGAAGGCAGTGCTTGCAGATTGGATGTTGGATCTCTGCACTGATGTCGATGAGAGGTGGCTCCCTGGCAGGGGAAACTTTGCATATTTGGGAGGGGTTCTCCATTAAATTTGATGGAGGGAGAGACGATCCTGCCCTGGAGTGGGCTGGTAAAGGACTTGAGTCTTCTAGCGATTGAAGCTGAGACCGATTCTTCAATATGCTCCCGTGAAGATGTCCATCATGGCTTGGAGATTCTCTTCTGAGTGTGTGGCAATGGCGATGTAATCCATGTACTGAAGTTCCATGAGTGATGTCAGTGTCATTTTCTTCTTGAATTCAAACCGATTTGAGGTTGAAAACCTCCTGCCCATCCTGTGGACGATGTTCACTCCACTGGGAGGCTAGTTCTTGACAAGGTGAAGGATGGTGGTGATGAAGATGGAGAAAAGGATGGGGAAATCCCTGCTTGACTCCAGTCTTTAAAGTTTATTAGTGTCACAAGTAGGCTTACATTAACACTGCAATGAAGTTACTGTGAAAATTCCCTAGTCGCCACACTCCGGCACCTGTTCAGGTACACTGAGGGAGAATTTAGCACAGCCAATGCATCTCACCAGCATGTCTTTTGTATTGACCTCGAAGGTTTCTCTGTTATTTCCATCAATGAGGACTATTGCTGACATCTTGTCCTGGAGGAGTCGGAGGATGTTGATGAATTTCTCTGGACAGCCGACATTTGAGAGGGTCTTCCCTGGCAATTCCCGATTGACTTGAGTCAGAAGCCTTGGTCAGATCAATGAAGGCCATGTAGAGTGGTTGATGTTGCTCCTGGCATTTCTCTTGAAGTTGTTGCAGTGAAAACATTCCAATGAGATGCATAGCAACGTTCCAATGAGACAGGGAAGTTATCGTAGGTTACAGGAACTGTGGTGTACAAAGGCTGTAATGAAGCTAGTCAAGAAGAAAAGAAAAACTTACAAAAGGTTCAGGGAGCTAGGTAATGTTAGAGATCTTGAAGAGTATACGGCTAATAGGAAGAATCTTAAGAAGGAAATTAGGAGAGCCAGAAGGGGTCATGAGAAGGCCTTGGCAGGCAGGATTAAGGAAAACCCCAAGGCATTTTACAAGTATGTGAAGAGCAAGAGGATAAGACGTGAAAGAATAGAACCAATCAAGTGTGATGGTGGGAAAGTTTGTATGGAACCGGAAGAAATAGCAGAGGTACTTAATGAATACTTTACTTCAGTATTCACGATGGAAAAGAATCTTGGTGGTTGTAGTGCAGACTTGCAGCGGACTGAAAAGCTTGAGCTTGTAGATATTAAGAAAGAGGATGTGTTGAAGCTTTTGAAAAGCATCAAGTTAGATAAGTCGCCGGGACCGGATGGGATGTACCCCAGGCTACTGTGGGAGGCGCGGGAGGAGATTGCTGAGCCTCTGGCGATGATCTTTGCATCATCAATGGAGACGGGAGAGGTTCCGGAGGATTGGAGGGTTGCGGATGTTGTTCCCTTATTCAAGAAAGGGAGTAGAGATAGCCCTGGAAATTATAGACCAGTGAGTCTAACCTCAGTGGTTGGTAAGTTGATGAAGATCCTGAGAGGCAGGACTTATGAACATTTGGAGAGGTATAATATGATTAAGAATAGTCAGCATGGCTTTGTCAAAGACAGATCATGCCTTACGAGCCTGTTTGAATTTTTTGAGGATGTGACTAAACACATTGATGAAGGAAGAGCAGTAGATGTAGTATATATGGACTTCAGCAAGGCATTTGATAAGGTGCCCAATGCAAGGCTTATTGAGAAAGTGAGGGGGCATGGGATCCAAGGGGACATTGCTTTGTGGATCCAGAACTGGCTTGCCCACAGAAGGCAAAGAGTGGTTATAGATGGGTCATATTCTGCATTGAGGTCGGTCACCAGTGGAGTGCCCCAGGGATCTGTTCTGGGACCCTTACTCTTTGTGATTTTTATAAATGACCTGGATGAGGAAGTGGAGGGATGGGTTGGTAAGTTTGCTGATGGCTCAAAGGTTGGAGGTGTTGTGGATAGTGTGGAGGGATGTCAGAAGTTGCAGCAAGACATTGATAGGATGCAAAACTGGGTGGAGAAGTGGCAGATGGAGTTCAACCCAGATAAGTGAGAGGTGGTTCATTTTGGCAGGTCAAATAGGATGGTGGGATATAATAATGGTAGGACTCTTGGCAGAGTGGAAGATCAGAAGGATCTTGGAGTCCGAGTTCATAGGACGCTCAAAGCAGCTGTGCAGGTTGAGGCTGTGGTTAAGAAGGCTTATGGTGTACTGGCCTTCATCAATCGAGAAATTGAGTTCAGGAGTCGTGAGATAATGTTGCAGCTATATAAGACCCTGGTCAGACCCCACTTGGAGTACTGTGCTCAGTTCTTGTCGCCTCATTACAGGAAGGATGTGGAAGCCATAGAAAGGGTGCAGAGGAGATTCACAAGGATGTTGCCAGGGTTGGGGAGCATACCTTATGAGGATAGGTTGAGTGAGCTCGGTTTTTTCTCCTTGGAGAGACGAAGGATGAGGGGTGACCTGATAGAGGTGTACAAGATGTTAAGAGGTATTGATCGAGTGGATAGTCAGGCTTTTTCCCAGGGCTGAAATGGTTGCCACAAGAGGACACAGGTTTAAGGTGCTGGGGAGTAGGTACAGAGGAGATGTCAGGGGTAAGTTTTTCACTCAGGGGGTGCTGGGTGCGTGGAATGGGCTGCCGGCAACGGTGGTGGAGGCAGATTCAATAGGGTCTTTTAAGAGACTTTTAGATAAGTACATGGAACTTAGTAAGATAGAGGGTTACAGGTAAGCCTAGTAATCGCTAAGGTAGGGACATGTTCGGCACAACTTTGTGGGCTGAAGGGCCTGTATTGTGCTGTAGTTTTTCTATGTTTCTAAAACCATGTCCAGTGTTCCACTGTTTGATCGGAAGACACACTGGTTTTCCAGAAGGATTACTTCAAAGTCTGGAAGATGGTGGCTTGTGAGGATTTGGGGGGTGATCTTCCCAGCGTTGGAGAGTCGGGGGATTCCTCAATAGTTCCCATGGTCCACTTTGTCTCCCTTTGAGAAGATGGTGCGATGACGGTACTCCTAAGGTCGGCAGCAATTCCTTCTCTGTCCCAGACTTTCAGGAACAGCTGATGGAGGTGACTGATCTCTTTTCCTCCAAGTTTGAAAATCTCCATTGGAATCCCGTCCATTTCTGCGGCTTTTCCATTCTTCATGTGTTTAATGGCTTGTCCGACTCTGTCCACGTTTGGTGGGAGTCCAAGATCACTTTTGAAGGGGAATTGGGGAATTTCCTCAAGCACGTCCTCATTTATTTGAATGCACAAAGTGTAGTAAATAAGATTGGGGAGTTACAGGCACTGATTGCATTGTGGAAATATGATGTGCTGATAATCTCACTCAAGGGAGGGCAGGACTGGGTGCTAAATATTCTTGGGTATAAGGCTTTCAGAACAGATAGGAAAGGAGGGGGTGACACTATTGGTCAAGGAGAGTGTTGCAGTGCTGGGGGAAGAGGATATCCCAGAGGGTTCAAGGACAGAATGACTTTGGCTGGAGTCGAGGAACAAATAGGATGCAGTTACATTACTGATAGACTATCAACTGGTAGGAAGGATGTAGAAGAACAATTCTGCAGGGAAATTGCAGAGGTGCAAACATTAGAGCGTAGTTATATAGGCTCTTAAATTTCCCAAATGTAGATTTGGTCAGTGAAAGGTTGGAGAGGGATAAAAGTCCCTTGATTGTGTTCAGGAAAATATTCTATAGCAGTATGTCCAGTCCACCAAGAAAGGATGCACTATTGGACCTGGTTCTTAGAAATTAGGTCAGCCAAGTCTAGTGTCAGCAGGGGAACATCTAGGAGACAGTGATCATCGTATTTTAAGGTTTAGGATAGGCAATCCAAAGTAAAAATAATTAACTGGGGGAGAGCCATCTTCACTGATTTGATTTATTATTGTCACATGTATTAATATACAGTGAAAAGTATTGTTTCTTGCGCGCTATACAAAGCATACCGTTCATAGAGAAGGAAAGGACAGGGGTGCAGAATGTAGTGTTACAGTCATAGCTAGGATGTAGACAAAGATCAACTTAATGAGGTAGGTCCATTCAAAAGTCTAATGGCAGCAGGGAAGAATCGGTTGGTGTATGACTTCAGACTTTTGTATCGTTTGTATCAATGGGGCAAAAATGGAGCTGGGCCAGTTAGACTGGAACAAAAGGTTCACGGGAAAAACTGTGGCTGAGCAATTGGATAGCTTCAAAACAGAAACGGTCTGGACATAGTCAAATTATATTCATGTGAAGGGAAACGTTAGACAAATCCAGAGCTCGCTGGATGAAAAAGGAGATAGAAATTACGATGAGGAAGAAAATGTTTGCTTATCGTATAGAATCATAGAACCCCACAGTGTAGAAGGTTGCCATTCGCCTCATTGAGTCTGCACTGACAACAATCCCACCCTATCCCCGTAACCCCACGTATTTACTCTGCTAGCCCCCCGACACTAAGGGTCAATTTAGCATGGCCAGTCAATCTAACCCACACATCTTTGGACTGTGGGAGGAAACCAGAGCACCCGGAGGAAACAAACGCAGACATGGGGAGAACATGCAAACTCCACACAGACAGTGACCCAAGGCCGGAATTGAACCCGGGTGCCAGGTAGAAAATACAGTTGAGAACCAATTATAATAAAGAAGGTTAGAAGGGAGGTGAAAAAGCACGTTAGAGAAGCGAAGAGGGATTATGAGAAAAGACTGTCAGCCAACATAAAGTGGAATCCTGAAGTCCTAAACGAATACAGCTTTGTGTAATCTCCCCTTTAGCGGCTCGATGGCACAGTGGTTAGCACTGCTGCCTCACAGCGCCAGGGACACGTGTTTGATTCCCGACTTGGGTCACTGTCTGTGTGGAGTTTGCACATTCTCCTGGTGTTTGCATGGTTTCCTCCGGGTGCTACGGCTTCCTCCCACATTCCAAAGATGTGCAGGTTAGATGGATTGGCCATGCTAAATTCTCCCTCAGTGCACCCGATCAGGCGCCGGAGTGTGGCGACTAGGGGATTTTCACAGTAACTTCATTGCAGTGTTAACATAAACCCACTTGTGACTAATAAATACACTTCTTTTTTTACTTTAAGTCTTCTCCAGGCATATAAATAAATAAATGGTGAGTAGGGCCAATTAGGGACCCAAGAGGAGATTTGCACATGGAGACTGGGGGCTTGACTAAGCTATTAAATACATTCTTTGCATCTGTTTTTATCAAGAAGGTTGCTACTACCCAAACCATGGCGATCGGCAAGGAAACTCTGTCTCTAGAAAGATTCAGAATTGACGAGGAGAAAGTGCTAAATAGACTATAAATACTGAAAGTTGACAAGGCAGTGGGACCAGATGAGATGCATCCGAGGGTATTGAAGGAACTGAGAATGGAAATTGTAGGGGCACTGATCATAATCTCCCAGTCTTCTCTCGACTTGGCGGAGGTGCCAGAGGACTAGAAAATTGAAAATGGTACACCCTTGTTCAGAAAAGATCACTCCAGCAATTACAGAAGTCAGTTTTACACTAGTGGTGGGAAAACTTCTAGAAACAATTATTTAGGGTCACGTGAAAAATATGGGTTGATTGTGAAGAGGCACCATGGATTTCTAAAGAGGAAATAATGTTTATAACTTGGTAGGTTTTTTGAGGAGGTAGCAGGGTCGATAAGGGTAATGCTGTTGATGTGATGTACATGGACTTTCAGAAGGCATTCGATACAATTCCACGCACTGACTTAAGAAAAGTTATAGGGAATAAAAGGGACAGTAGCAACGCGGATACAAAATTGGCTGAATGATAGGAAGCAGAGAGTAATGGTCAATGGATATTTTTTGGGCTGAAAAAATATTTCCAATGGAGTTCTCCAGGGGTCAGTATTGGGACCCTTGCTTTTCCTGATGTATATTAGTGATTTAGAACTTGGTGTGCAGGGGGCAATTTCAAAGTTTGCCGATGACTCAACTTGTAAGTATTGTAAACTGTGAAGAGGACAGTGTAGATCTTCAAAAAGACATAGACAAGTTATTGGAGTGGGCAGATAGGTAGCAAATGAAGTTCAGTGCGGAGAGGTGTGAGTGATGCGTTTTGGTAGGAAGAACATGGAGAGGCAACAAAGGGTAAAATTCTTAAAGGGATGCAGGAACAGAGGGAGCTAGGTGTATATGCACATAGATCATTGAAGGTGTCAGGACAGATAGAGAGAGCAGTTGATTAAACATACAGTATTCTGGACTTTATTGATCGGGACAAGGAGATTATGCTGAATTTATACAAGACACCAGTTCGACCTCAGCTGGAATATTGTGTACAGTTCTGGACACTAGCTATATGAAGGATGTTAACCCACCGAGAATGCTGAAGAGGTTTACAAGAATGGTTCCAGTGATGAGAAATGTATAGATTGGAGAGATTGGAACTGTTTTCCCTAGAGAGAAGAAGGCTAAAGGGAACTTTGATAGAGGTTTTCAAAATCATGAGGGGCTGGGCACAGATAGGGAGAAACTGTTCCTGCTCATAAAAGGATCAAGAACGAGGGGGCACAGATTTAAAGTGATTTGTAAAAGAAGCAAATGTGATATGAGAAACTTTTTCACAGTGGTTGAGGTCTGGAATGCACTGCCTGGAAGTGTGGTGGAGGCAGGTTCAATTCAGGCATTCAGGATGGTTACTTGAATATAAGCAATGTGCAGGGGTATGGCACTAAGTCACGATACTCGTTTGGAGATTCGGTGATGGGGCCACATGGCCTCCTCCTGGACCGTAACAATTCTGTGCTTCTGTGAGCATTGTGCAATCGTCCGGGGGCGGCACGGTAGCACAGTGGTTAGCACTGCTGCTTCACAGCTCCAGGGACCTGGGTTCAATTCCCGGCTTGGGTCACTGTCTGTGTGGAGTTTGCACATTCTCCTCGTGTCTGCGTGGGTTTCCTCCGGGTGCTCCAGTTTCCTCCCACAATCCAAAGATGTGCCGGTTAGGT
The DNA here is from genome assembly GCF_964213995.1 of Mustelus asterias. NCBI lineage: Eukaryota > Metazoa > Chordata > Chondrichthyes > Carcharhiniformes > Triakidae > Mustelus > Mustelus asterias. Next base: position 15,840,494 of record NC_135802.1, read on the forward strand.
TGATTGGCCAGGTTGAAAATTGCCCCTTAGAGTCCTGAGATGCGTAGGTTAGAGGGATTAGCGGGTAAATATGTGGGGGTAGGGCCTGGGTGGGATTGCGGTCGGTGCAGACTCGATGGGCCGAATGGCCTCCTTCTGTACTGTAGGGTTTCTATGATCTCTTTCTATGATCCACGAACATCCACACTTCTGACCTTATGATGACCCCCCCCCCCCCCCCCCCCCCCCCTATTCTCATTGACTCCAGTTTTTCCAGGACTCCAAGCTGTCACGTTTGGTCAAATGCTGCCTTGAGGTCTAGGACAATCACTTAATCAATGTTCACTAAAATTGTTTTAATAGTGCTGAGTATTAGAATGTGGAACCCGATACTCCTTGAAATGGCTGAGGTGTACAGCAGTGATGTGTTTGAGGAGAAACTAAATAAATGCATGAGGGTGGATGGATTAGAATGATGTCTTACTAAGGTGAGATGAAAGCCTATTTCTTCATGACAGAGTTCATGTATTGTAAATATAAAAATAACTTAACGTTGCTTCCTCCTGTACAAACATTTCTTGCTAATGTGTAAATGTGTTCTGTAGTTTGCTGTAATACTGTGGAGATCAAAATATTTTGGGTCCTGGGTGAACAAGCTGCCATCTTCAAGGCTTCTTGGAGTGCAAAAATACTTTTGACGCTTGGAAGGATAAAATGATTCAAGGAATCTTTGGTGCTTTTCAGTTACTGAAGTGATTGATTCACATCCTATCAAAATATAGAATGCAACCCATTAATAAAAATAAGCATGAGTGATTACTGAAGATGGTAATTCCTAAGGGTGATGGGCAGATTAATTGTGTTGGTCCCAACGCAGTATGTTTTTGCATCACATAATTGGGTCCTATGCTGTGTATAGTCAATATCACAATTGATTTACTTTAATATATATATGTTAGGGTGGCTTGCAATTTTCTCTCCGCGGCAAGGAAACGAGTACAGTTGTCAACAGAGCTTTTGCATGCTCATCAGTGGAGATCTCCAGTGTCTACCCTCCACAGAGGACCTGTGGTGTATGTGAACAGGGAGACAACATCGAGGCTCTTCAATTAATTATATTGCAGTATCCTCGCTGAGACACGCGAAGACTAAAGCGGGGAGTTTTTTTAAAACAAAAGGAAATGTAAGTGACATAAATCATGTATGGAAAGTAAAATAAAGATTGGGAAATATAATTGTGATTAAAAGAGAGAAAAACAAATAAAGTTAAAACTTCAATGTAATAATTTTCTAAGGGAGTCAGATTCCACTTGTAAAATTAACTTTTCAGGGCCAAATAGGTTGATCGGCAGTAATTGTCACTTATTGTACTATTTTAAAAACTCACTCCTGAATGTACCAATCCTGACTTTTTTTGGCCAACTTTTTAAAAATTAATTTGTGGGACATGTGTGTCACTGGCTGGCCAGCATTTATTACCCATCTCTAGTTGCCCTTTAACTGACTGGCTTGCTAGACAATGGTTTCATGGTCAATAGATTATTAATTCCAGATATTTTTTATTGAATTCAAATTTCACCATCTGCTGTGGCGAGATTCAAACCCGGGTCCCCCTAACATTAGTTTCTGGATTAGTAGTCCAGCGATAATACCACTAGGCCATCGCCTCCCCTACTGAGTAAGTACCCAAGATTCATGGCATTACAGTGGTTTCAATGTCAAATCTCTTGGCAAGGACCACAACTGAGGAAGGATTGGGAATCTCTGCAGCAGCTTGTGGATTTCAAACTTTATGTGTGAGGACAGCAAAAGCTCCTGTCAGATGTTCTCTGATAACAGCGAGTGCTGATATCTTCGCCATCATTATTACAGCAAGATTCAGGGCCATTATGTTATCTTCTGTGGATATTTACCCCGTTGAAAACAGTTAAGTGCTCCATTAATGTGAAGTGTTTTCTGATGCATGCTTGGATAGCTCATTGTAAAGTGGAAAATATAATGATGCCTTTTAAGAAGTGAACGATTTATTGAAGATTAAATCTTTGTAACTCATTTAAAAGCAAACAATGGGAGACAAAAGGATTCGGAGGCTGCTTTGGAGAGTTAGAATGTCAGTTTTTGAAACAATCCACAAATTAATTTTCACTTCAAATAATTTAATTTTAGGATTTGTACTTGTTCTATTAATTACATGATGCCACTAACTGTTAATGTATTGGTATCAGAATGCTACAATTCTAATTTAATTTGTTTTCATTCATTCATAGGATGTGGGCATTGCCGGCTAGGCCAGAATTTATTGCCCATCCTAATTGCCCTTGGAATTGCCTTCTTGAGCCACTACAGTCCATGTGGTGTAGGTACACCCACAGGGCTGTTAGGAAGGGAGCTCCAGGGTTTTGACCGAGTAACAGTGAAAAAAGGAATGCCGATTATATTTCCAAGTCAGGATGCTGTTTCAGTTGGAGGGTTGCTTGCAGGTGGTGGTATTCCCATGTATCTGCTGTTCTTCTAAGAAGCGTAAAGGTCATGGTTGGGAAGGTGCTTTCCAATGGACCTTGATGATTTGCTGCAGTGCATCTTGTAGATGGTGCACACTGATGCCACTGTGCGTTGGTGGTGGAGGAGGTGCCAATCGAGCAGGCTGCATTGTGTTGAGTGATGTCAAATTTCTTGAGTGTTGTTGGAGCTGCACTCATCCAGGCAAATGGAAAGCAGTATCTCTTCGCACTCCTAACTTGTAGATAGTGAACATATTTTGGGGAATCAGGTGGTGAGTTATTCTGTGCCGAATTCCCAGCCTTTGACTTGCTCTTTCAGCCATTATATTTACATGGCTGGTCCAGTTCAGTTTCTGGTCAGTGGTAACCCCAGGATGTTGATAGAAGGGGATTCAGTGATGGCAATGTCATTGAATGTCAGAGGAATATGGTTAGCTCCTCTCTTGTTGGAGGTGGTTATTGCCTGGTACTTGCGTGGCCCGAATGTTACTTGCCACTTGTTGGCCCAAGTCTGGATATTGTCCAGGTCTTGCTGCATTTGGACACGGACTACTTCAGTACCTGAAGAGATGTGAATGGTGCTGAATATTGTTCAGCAGCGAACATCCTTACTTCTGATCTTATGATGGAAGGGAGGTCATTGTAGAGGCTGAATGTCATTGCAATTGGGACACGACCCTGAGGAACTCCTGCAATGATATCCCAGAACTGAGATGATTGACCACCAACCACCACAACCATCTTCCTTTGTGCCAGATATGAGTCCAAGCAGTGGACAGTTTTCCTGTTGATTTTCCATTGACTCCAGTTTTGCTAGGGCTCCTTGATGTCACACTTGGCCATATACTGCCTCGATATCAAGGGCAGACACTCTCGCCTCACTTCTGGAGTTCAGCTCTTTTGTCCATGCTCGAACCAAGGCTGTAATGAGGTCTGGACCTGAGTGACCCTGGGCAGAACCCAAACTGAGTGAGTAAGTTATTGCTGAGTTAGTGCCACTTAATAGCACTTTCTGGCACTTTGCAGATGATCAAGAGTGGACAGTAATTGGCTGGGTTGGATTTGTCTTGCTTTCTGTGGATGTAACATACCTGGGCAGTTTTTCACAATTATGGACCAATGCCAGTTTTGTGACTGTATTGGAGCAGCTTGGATAGTGGCACAGCAGGTTCTGGAGCACAAACCTTCAGTACCTAGTGCCTTCAGCCATTTCTCCCTATGACAAGGAGTGGATCAAATTGGTTGAATGCTGACATCTGTGATGCTAGCGACCTAATTTTAAGTAGCAGTAATGGGATCAATGAGGGAAAATATTAATTTTATAGTTGGAGGCAAGAGAGAAGAGAAGCATCTTCTTTACAATATTTGGCACTAATTAGTTGGATAGTCAAAAACATTTTTTGGACCTTGGAAGTTTTAAAAATTGTGGTTTTGCTTGATTTTCTCAATTTACTTTTAATATTGTGCAATGCTTTGAATTCTTCAGCTCAATTTGCTGTCACCATTAGTAGTAAACCGGATACCCAAAATATCCTGTTCCGAAGGGTATAATTTGCAGCCCGTTCTACAGTCTATTTATCATACTTGGAACCAAAGGAGATTTCACAAGCCCATCGCTACATTTTACAAAAATCAAAGCAACGACATTGGGAGATTTAAAAGCAAAAGATTTCCCTTCTTGTCTGCAAGTTGCCTTTAGTGATCAGCAGCTCAGGATATGCCATACTTTGTGCCAGTAGCTGGCATTTGCTTCTTAAGCAGAAGGCTTGGTTGCTAAACAACTTATTTTCTTTCACTCAAACTAAAAGCTTGTGTTCTATTGTCAACTTTTAAGATAAACACATCTGCAGAGTAAGGTGCTTTCTTGTGTCACAAAGGTGTTATTTGGTTTAAAAGATAGAGTCCTTCTACCACCCCCCCCCCACCCCACCCGCTTGTTTTCTCCCTCATGCTTTCTCTTTCTTTCAAGTTTATGTTCATGCCAACAACTTGAAAATACTTCTCGTAAATTTGTAGCAAAGTTTCAACTTCAAATAAATACAGGTGACAACAAAGTTATATTTTCAGTTCTAGCATAGTGCTTGGCTCTGTTGGGTGATTTTTTTTAAATTCATGGGACATGGGCGTCGCTAGCTGGCCAGCATTTAGAACAAAGAAAATTACAGCGCAGGAACAGGCCCTTCGGCCCTCCAAGCCGGCACCGACCATGCTACCCGACTTTACTAAAACCCTCTACCCTTCCGGGGATCATATCCCTCTATTCCCATCCTATTCATGTATTTGTCAAGACGCCCCTTAAAAGTCACTACCGTATCTGCTTCCCCCGGCAACAAGCTCCAGGCACCCGCCACCCTCTGTATAAAAAATCTACCTCGTACATCTCCTTTAAACCTTGTCCCTCGCACCTTAAATCTGTGCCCCCTAGTAATTGACTCTTCCACCCTGGGGAAAAAGCTTCTGACTATCCACTCTGTCCATGCCTCTCATAATCTTGTAGACTTCTATCAGGTCGCCCCTCAACCTCCGTCGTTCCAGTGAGAACAAACCAAGTTTCTCCAGCCTCTCCTCATAGCTGATGCCCTCCATACCAGGCAACATCCTGGTAAATCTTTTCTGTACCCTCTCCAAAGCCTCTACATCCTTCTGGTAGTGTGGCGACCAGAATTGAACTCTATATTCCAAATACGGCCTAACTAAGGTTCTATAAAGCTGCAACATGACTTGCCAATTTTTAAACTCAATGCCCCGGCCGATGAAGGCAAGCATGCCGTATGCCTTCTCCACCTGCGTTGCTACTTTGTGACCTGTGTACCTGTGTACACAGGTCCCTTTTGCCTATCAATACTCTTAAGGGTTCTGCCATTTACTGTATATTTCCTATTTGTATTAGACCTCACATTACCACATTATTAAACTCCATCTGCCACCTCTCCGCCCAAGTCTCCAACTGATCTATGTCCTGTTGTATCCTCTGATGGTCCTCATCGCTATCTGCAAATCCACCAACCTTTGTGTCGTCCGTAAACTTACTAATCAATCCAGTTACATTTTCCTCCAAATCATTTATATATATTTCAAACAGCAAAGGTCCCAGCACTTCCCTGAGGGACGCATTGCCCATCCCTAGTTGCCCGACGACAGTTGAGAGTCAACCACATCGCTGTGACTCTGGAGTCACATGTAGGCCAGACCGGGTAAGGATGGCAGACTTCCTTCCCTAAAGGACATTAGTGAACCAGATGGATTTTTCTGACAATCGACAATGGTTTCATGGTCATCAGTAGATTCTTAATTCCAGATTTTTTTATTATTGAATTCAAATTCCACCATCTGCCGTGGCAGGATTCGAACCCAGGCCACCAGCGATAATATCACTAGGCCATCGTCTCCTCACTGTACCACCGAAGATTCCTTAAAATGTGCTGCATGCTACCCTCTTGCACAGGCTGTGTTAATTTAACTGGTACAAATTGCCTATGTCACTTCATAACTTCACAACTTAAACCTTGCCTGACAACTGATGGACCTGCAAAAGGATTGTGATAAATATTTCTGTAGAGAATATATATTTATCTGCAGTTAAAACTGTTTACACAATTTTAAGATTGCCTGGCACATGCACCATGAAGCACTTTCACCCGCTCTGTACTTCCACATTTACACAGTGCTTAGATACAAAGCTTCGTCGGACCCACACAGCGAAGGACCAAAAACTGTCAAAGCACTTGGCTAGTGAGCGATCTGGTGGCAGAGTTGATGGGCTTCAGTGAAGAAAGTCCGGCTTCTATTTCCATGTCTTGCATCTCCGCGGGACGTCCCAAAGCACTTTGCAGCCAATTTGCAGTGTGGTCACTGTTCTAATAGGGAACTGGGCAGCATGGCAAATTACACCCAACAATGTCCCCTAAACAGTAATGTAATAGTGATGTTGTTTAAGAGATAATTGCAGCCAGGTTACCAGGACAAATTCCCCAGCTATCCTTCTAAATAGTGCTGTCTGATTGTTTCAACCATCTGGGTGACCAGGATGTCCCACCGCAAGACAGCATGCCTTCAAAAGCACAGCACTCATTCAGCACTGAGCTGGAGTGTCAGCCTAGATTTTCTGGTCAAGTCACTGTACCTTCTGACTTGAGGTGAGCTAAAGCTGTAAAATATTGACATTTTGTTACAACCCAAATCATTAGCATGGAACTCAAGGACATGGAGGCAGAATGCTTGTGGTGTCAAAGAAGCTGTTTTTAATTTTGCCACTCAGTGTAGGTATCAGTACTCCTGATTGTGTTTAGGCTGCTTGCTAGCTTCACTGAGATGCAGCAAAAGCCCTGTTTCCAGCAATGTGCCTCAACCTCAGGAACGTTCCCTGCAAACTAACTGCTATTTCCCATTCTTGTACCAGCTCACCAATGGCCTTGTGTGGATGATATTAGCAATAAGTGCCTGATTGGGACAGGTTTGCACTGTACAGGAGCCCATAGGAACTCGGGTCTAAAGCTGTCAAGGGCAAGAGAGGAGGTTTCATAGTTGTCTGAGTTGCACCCAGATTCTCAGAGGCAGTTCTAAATCATTGCATCTCCCTGGCCCCTCTCTGTAGAATCTGTTACTGACAATGTAAAGAGGTGTAGCATGGGGCAGTATAGTGGCACAATGGTTAATTCTGCTGCCTCACAGCGCCAGAGACGCGGGTTCGATTCCTGGCTTGGGTCATTGTCTGTGTGCAGCGTCTGCACATTCTCCCTGTGTCTGCGTGGGTTTCCTCCGGGTGCTCCGATTTCCTCCCACAGTCTGAAAGATGTGCTGGTTAGTTGCATTGACCTGAACAGGCACCAGTGTGTGGCGACTAGCGGAATTTCACAGTAGCTTCATTGCAGCATTAATGTTAGCCTTACTGATAACTAATAAATAAAACTTTAAAACTTTAACTTTGTCCAGACCACATACCAAATCATCCTGTGCTCCTGCCATTAGCTTTGAAATATCACATGCAGAGTGGTAGGAAAATGCAGTTTGAGTTTTTGAATACTTACTGTTTTGGAGTCGTGCGGTAGAATCAATGAGAAGTTGCATTTTAGCTTATCCTCTTTCACCCCTTCTGACCTAAATAACACGATCATCTTTCCTTCCATTCATAATTTCAAAAGAAAATTGGATGATTTGAGGAAAATAAACTTAGAGCTACAAGGATAAACCGGGGCAATGGGTCCAATTGGATTGTTCTGCCGATAGCTGGCATGGTCTTGATGGGCCGAATGGGCTGCTACTATAATGAGTCTATGGCCCTAACTCTAAACTGTGTGAGTGATCTTTATGTGAAGGAATTGCTGTCACTGTCAAAACGCCCAAGTGGCCAAGAAATGCAAACTTAACAATGTGAATCCATCAATAGTGTGGCACGGCTAGAATACATTTTAGTTTTATAATGTTGGATTTGAAACTCCAGCTACTTTAAATACTTTATAATCTGTCACTGCTATGAAATTTTATATACAGTAAGTACTTTGTGTGAGTCAGTACTTCATTTTACTGATAAAATACTTCAGCACTGTTTAATAATAGTCTAGATTAATAGAGTTCAGATTTAACAACTATTTCCTCACATTAGTATTCTCATTTGTATTATTTTCAAATTTAGAAGCCATTTTAAAACATTTTATCCCACGTTAGATTTCCTGTTTCTCTTCCCTCCATTCCTTTGCACCCACAGTTGCATGACTGCCCAGCTGAACAGGCAGCTAAGCAACTTACTCCCCGGGCTCTGTGGTGCAATAGCTTGTTTACTTTTCCATCTGTTGCCATGTAACCACCAGAAACAGTAGAAATGGGAGGTCATAATTCCCAGTTGGAAAACATGTTATCATTTAAGACCTGTTATCATTGAAGCAAGGGAGATCAAAACACAGAATCTGAGTCTATTCGGCGCAGAAGGAGGCCACCTGACCCACCATGTCTGCACTGGCTCTTCGAATGAGCAACTCCCCTAATTCCATTCTGATTCAATTCCGTTCTCCTTCCTTCTGTCCATAACCTTGCATATCCTTCCTTTTCAGATAACAGTTCAGTTACGTTTTGAATGCATCGATTGAACCTGCCTCCACCACAAACTTAGGCAGAACATAGGAGCAGAAGTAAGCCATTCAGCCCTTCGAACCTGCTCCATCATTCAATATGATCGAGGCTGATTATCCAATTCAATGCCATTTTCCCATACTCCTTTCTGTCTTTGGTATTTAGAAACCTGTCAATCCCTACTGTAAAGCATACTCAGTGACTGAGTTTCCACAGCCCTCTGGGGTGGAGATTTGCAAAGATTCACAGCTTCAGGAGGAGGCAGATGTACCAAACAGTGTTGTAGGTGGCTGTGTGGTCGAGGCAGTTTTCCTGAAGCCATTTTTAATGAAAGTGGTAAGGGCCAGTACCTGCTCACCTGTGCTGCGGTCTTTGTGGAAACCAATTCGAACTCTGTCGGACCTCCTTTAGTTCTGAAACCTCAAAAGGAGCAAGGCTGATATCTTCTCTGTGTTGCTGATGATATTGTCTTAGTTCACCCCAGGTGTTTCATTGGGTGTTTTTGTCCGAGAGGCTGATGATGATCCAGGGTTGGACTTCCCCAGGGTCCAATGTCTGTAACATCTCATCTGAAAGATGGCAATTCCAACAGTGCAGCATTTCCTCAGTAATGCACTGGAAGCATCAGTTTATTTCTTTGTGCTCAAGCCAAGAGTTGGGCTTGAACCTATATTCTGATTCTGTGGCAACTCAGCAATCCTACTTCAGGAGCACTTTCCAAATCTGTGGTCTCTGCCATCACAGATGCCTGGGAACAACACCATCTGCAAGTTTCCCTCCAAGTCGCACCATCCTGACTTGAGACTCTCTCTAATTGCCCCTTTGCTGTCACTGGGTCAAAATCCTGAAGCTCCTATACCATTAGCACAGCAGGTGTACATACACCACATGCACCACAATCGTTCAAGAAAGTTACTCACCACCGCGCGTGCTCTCTCGCGCGCTCAATTAGGGATGGTCAAGACGAATAAGAAATAACTTGGCACACAAGTTTTTTTTAAAAACGTGCAAGTCTGTTACCAAATGTCATTAGATGTTCCACTGCACCAAATAATGACCCCATGGTTTTCCAAACCGCACCTCCATGCTTTATGGTTACAATTCTGACAAGCTGATTTTCTCACACATTTGCCAGAATTCTACAGCCCCGCCTGCCACGGAAATCAGGGTGGGCAAGGGGTGGACAATGGGAAGGTCCATTGACCTCGGGTGGTATTTTCAGGTCTCGGGTCAAGCAAGACGGGAAAATCCCGCCCATTGTCTGCAACACCGCATCTTCCTTCAAGTACCTGGTACCCAATGTGTAATATGAAAGACTTTTTGCTTCGTGTACAGATGAGTTGCTCATTGTTCAATTTTATCAGGCTCTTGGTGTTTTTGAAAATTAAATTCTAATTTAAGCACAGCGGAAATAATCCGGGCAATGTAGTTTGATTGGATAATTAGTTTGGAGTCGTTTCCATTCTGTAGAAACATTTGTGTTTAATCTGTTTACAGTTGCAAGAACAAACTTTTGATTTGTTTTTGACACATTTATTTCTAAAAAGTGGAACTTGCACGTAACAGATAATTTCAGCTTCATTTAAAAATTGGAGGATTATTAGCTATGCATTGTTACTTTTTCCTATAGTTGGCTTTTTTGTTATTATAACTTAAAATAACAACCCAGGATATTTGGGGGGGGGGGGGGGAAGGAGAGGAGAGAAGAGAGAAACGACACGGTTATACAGTGCCGCACTTAACCAGTCCTTTATAAAGGAATGAAAGAGTTTTTTTCTTGTATCTAGTTGTGTTTTGAATCTCTGCGATACATAAAGGCTTAAAGCATCTTGGCACACTTTGGACAAAAACACATTTTATAGCACAAAGTCATCATTGTCAAATAAGTTTATTCCTTTTGCCGGAGATTTGCAAAGATTCACAGCTTCAGGAGGAGGCAAATGTGCCTAACAGTGTTGTCGGTGGCGGTAAGGTCGAAACGGTTTTCCTGAAAGCCATTTTTAATGTAGATGGTAAGGGCCAGTACCTGCTCACCTGTGCTGTGGTCTTTGTGGAAACCAATTCACTTTTGCTGCAAACATTTCTCTAAATTGTTCGCTATATCTGCTTGGATGCTAAGCTTGCTGTGTGCTGATTGTAGAAGCTGGTAAGTTTTTCCTGGGCATTGCACACTTGAGTTTTCACATTGTCTATTGCCAGTCCTTTGTTAGAACTCCTTGCACTTTATCAGTGAGACGTGTCTGCATCAGGAAGAGTGCATATACAACATACCTTGCAAACAAAATGTCTACCGACATGAATTGCACAGTAGGTTGTTTTTGGTTTAGGCATGTTTGAATTTTCATTCTGGATGCATGCTGGTTGTTCAAAAGCAAAGTGTTACCTGCCTGTACTGAATTAAACTGCTGAATCTGTAAAGGCTTAAGACCTGGCTGGGCTCCACCTCCAGCAGTGATGTTTAAATTACTGTTGGGCGGACCAATGCTGCCACTGCAGTAACTCACAAAAAGCTGGTACCAAAAGGGAAAAATTGCATTTATTTAGCACCTTTCACAGCATACGGATGTCCCAAACTGCTTCAGTTAGAGATTTTGGAAGCATGGTTACTGTTGTAATGTAGGAATAACAGCAAAATGGACTATAAAATGTTTTTTTTTTAAATTGCTGCCGGCTGCTGTGCAGAGGGACCTGGGTGTCCTTGTGCATGAATCGCAAAAAGTTGGTTTGCAGATGCAGCAGATAATTAAGAAGGCAAATGGAATTTTGTCCTTCATTGCTAGAGAGATGGAGTTTAAAAACAGCGAGGTAATGTTGCAGCTGTATAAGGTGCTGGTGAGGCCACACCTGGGGTACTGTGTACAATTTTGGTGGTCTCACTTGAGAAAGGATATACTGGCACTGGAGGGGGTGCAGAGGAGATTCACTAGGTTGATTCCAGAGTTGAGAGGGTTGGCTAATCTCGCCACTTAATTTTTCTTTTCTCTGTGATGTGGTCAAGGTTTGAGTGCTTTTTTGATCCACAATCTGTTATTGGGTTTTGTTTTGCTCAAATGGATTTTACAACCTATAACAGTCTGTCCTAGAACTATAAAAGTTTAAATAAAGTGAAAATATTTAAACAGTACAGCATTGATGATCTAGTGTAGAGTAAGTGCCATGAATGCTACTTGGAATAAGTTCCATCCTCTATGATCAATCTACTTTGAGTGCTGTTGTAGCTGGAATATTTTATTTTCTAGCAGATCTCCTTTGCTCACTAAAAGGAATAAAGAAAAAAAATGCGGTGGCACGGTGGTTAGCACTGCTGCCTCACAGCGCCAGCGACCCGGGTTCAGTTCCTGGCTTGGATGACTGTCTGTGTGGAGTTTGCACATCCTCCCCGTGTCTTTGTAGGTTTCTTCCAGGTACTCCGGTTTCCTCCCACAGTCTGAAAAGATGTGCAGGTTAGGTGCATTGGCCATGCTAAATTCTCCCTCAGTGTACCTGAACAGGCGCCGGAGTGTGGCGACTAGGGGATTTTCACAGTAATTCCATTGCAGTGTTAAGGTAAGCCTACTTGTGACTAACAAATAAACTTAAACTGAATTCAGGAGAGGTGTCTTTAGTCAGAGAGTGGTTACAAGTAGAACTCACTACAAGGATTGTTTGAGTGTAACAGCATGGATGCATTTAAGGGAAAGCTCCAAAGATGTGCTGTTTAGGTTGATTGACCATGCAAAATTGCCCTTGAGTGTCAGGGAGATTAGCAGCTAAATACATGGGGCTACGGCCTATGTGGGATTGTTGTCAGCGCAGGCTCGATGGCCCAAATGGCCTCCTGCACTGTAGGGATTCCATAATTCTAAAAAGATTTTTGTTTTTTACAAAATACTCTGGTTCTTGCAGTTGCTGGCATGAAATATCACTCAGATGCCAGCAGCTAACTTTAAAATTAAAGTTTATTAGTCACAAGTAGACTTACATTAACACTGCAATGAAGTTACTGTGAAAATTCCCTAGTCGCCACACTCGGGCGCCTGTTCGGGTACACTGAGGGAGAATTTAACACAGCCAATCCACCTAACCAGCACATCTTTCAGACTGTGGGAGGAAACTGGAGCACCCAGAGGAAACCCGTACAGACTCCGCACAGGCAGTGACCCAAGCCAAGGAATCGAACCCGGGTCCCTGGCGCTGTGAGGCAACAGTGCTAACCACTGTGAAGCCGTGGGAAAAGCAGATTTGAAAAGTTAACATTTTCTAATCAAGTCAGTGTAAGTGAGTAGTGGAGAATTATCAGCCTTTGTAAGCCAGCATTTTGGAAATAAACGTATATGATAAACTTTTATCGTCCTTTTGGGATCTGAAGACATTCTAGTGAGTCCTTTTACATGAAGGGTGGTTTGGATATACAAATTATCTTTGAGCTGTGTGAATCCTACTTGTGCCTATTTGTAGCCTGGTTGCAGTGCCTGATTTGGTTTGACAGCAACTGACAAACGGACTGGACTGACTTTGCTCAAAACTTAATATCACTCAACAAACGATGAGAATGGGAGGGCATTCTTACAAGTAACCCCCTTTAGTTGTAATGTGGAGAAATTTTTTTAAAAGCATGGTGGTTGCAGCTTAAATTTGATTTATTACTGTCACGTGTATACAGTAAAAAGTATTGTTTTGTGCTATACAGACAAAGCAAACTACATAGAGACAGAAAGGAAAGGATGCGGAATGTAGTGTTACAGTCATAGTTAGGGTGTAGAGAAAGATCAACTTCATGCAGGGTAGGCCCATTCAAAAGTCTGGTGGCAGCAGGGAAGAAGCTGTTCTTGAGTCTGTTGGTACTTGACCTCAGACTGTTGTATCTTTTTCCCAACGGAAGAAGGTGGAAGAGAGTATGACCGAGGTGCGTGGGATCCTTGATTATGCTATCACACACTATTATACTTGTTCCTATAAATCACTATATACTTCAGCCTGTATAACGGATTTCTTCTATTTCTATTCTATTATGTTGTGACGTGACTCCTGTGGCAATGTTGTTAATGGCTGGTTCTTTTTTTTCTCACTTCAGGTGTCTTATGTTATTCGAGATGAAGTAGAGAAATATAATCGGAATGGCGTTAATGCACTTCAGCTCGATCCCACATTAAACAGACTGTTTACAGCTGGCCGAGATTCCATCATCAGAATATGGAGCGTCAACCAGCACAAGGTGAGAAACTTGTTCCTCGATATCTTTGGCTCTGCATGCAGAGTATTAAAATCTGCAATCTCAATATTTATTTCCGAATTGGCAGCACGGGAGTGTGAGAGACTCATTCAGTAATGCAAATTTCACATCTGATATAAATGGAGCGCTCACCCTTCTGTGCAAGAATGCAAAGCACCTGAAGATATTTCCCTGAAATTATAGAACAAAGAACCGTATAGCACAGGAACAGGCCCTTCGGCCCTCCAAGCCTGTGCCGATCATGATGCCTGCCTAAACTAAAACCGTATGCACTTACGGAATCTGTATCCTTCCATTTCCATCCTATTTGTGTATTCGTCTAGTTGCCCCTTCAATGCTACTATCGTACCTGTACCCACCACCTCCCCGGGCAGCGTGTTCCAGACATTCACCACACTCTGTGTAAAAAAAAACTTTCCTCACGCATCTCCTCTGAACTTTCCCCATGCACCTTAAACCTATGTCCCCGAGTACTTGACTTTTCTACCCTAGGAAAGAGCATCTGACTATCCATTCTGTCCATGCCACTCATAATCTTGTAAACCTCTATCAGGTCACCCCTCAACCTCCATCGTTCCAGTGAGAACAAACGGAGTTTATCCAACCTCTCCTCATAGCTAATACCCTCCAGACCAGGCAACATCCTGGTAAACCTCTTCTGCACCCTCTCCAAAGCATCCACATCCTACTGGTAGTGTGGTGACCAGAATTGTACACAATATTCTAAATGAGGCCTAACTAAGGTTCTGTGCAGCTGCAGCATGACCTGCCAATTTTTAAACTCAATGCCCTGACCGATGAAGGCAAGCATGCTGTACGCCTTCTTGACTACCTTATCCACCAGACCCCTCTGCCTGTCAATGCTCCTAAATGGTCTACTATTTACGGTATAATTCCTACATGCATTGGACCTTCCAAAATGCATAACCTCACATTTGTCTGGATTAAACTCCATCTGCCATTTCTCTGCCCAAGTTTCCAACCGATCTATATCTTGCTGTATCCTCTGACAATCCTCTTCTCTATCCGCAACTCCAAGCCTTCAACTTCTTGGGATCTATATTAACTCGATCTATGACCTCAGAGGATTGTGAAAAATTCATTATACTGCCATTCAACATCAGGAACTATTGTATCTTTCCAAAGCCACCTAAAGATTTCTGATTGTTGAAGGTTAATGAAGGATCTTTGTGATGGAGACAGAAATGTAGTGTTTTTTTTTGTCCTGGATAAGCAACCTTTCGGTCAAATTCCACATCTTTATTTATGGGTTAATGCAAAAGAGAATCCATTGAACATAAAGGCAGTCAGATTCCAAAAGCAAGACTACTACAGATGCTGGAAACCGGAAATAAAAAGAGAAATTGCTGGAAAGACTCAGCAGGTCAGGCAACTTATACGGAGAAAGAAATGGAGTTAATGATTCAGGTCGATGACTTTTTGTCAGAACAGCTGTCAAATTATACAAATCTTCTCACAAACCTCTTTCATCTAAGTCCATCAACATATCCCTCTGTTCCTTCTTCGTGCTTATCCCGCTTTCCCTTAAATGCACCTTTTGCTGTTATCCTACGATCCTCGTAGTGAGTTCTACTTATAACCACTCTCTAGCTAAAGACACTGAATTCACTTTTGGATTTATTAGTGACCATCTCATATTTATGGCCCATAGTTCTGATTCACCTGAAAATGGAAAAATCTTCTCTGTCTACCTGGTCAAACTCTTTCATAATCTTAAAGGCCCCTATCATGCACTTCTTTGTCTTTTTTTGAAGAGAGAAAAGGACCCCAGTTTATTAACCTTTCCTGATAATTATAACCTCTCTGTTCTGCTATCATTCCAGTAAAATTATTTTGCATCTTTTGCCTCGATATCCTTTTTGCAACATGGAGACCAGAATGTTAAATTCCAGATCCTGGAAAATGTGATGTGAATGGGATTCCTTAAAGTTTAATATAACTTCTCTGCTTTTAATTCCATCCATCTAGAAATGAATCCCAGTGTTTCTTGTGTGTTTTAATGGCCCTATTAACCTGTATCGGTACTTCTAAGAGGCACTATGGGTGGCACGGTGACACGGTGGTTAGCACTGCTGCTTCACAGCACCAGGGACCTGGGTTCGACTGCGGTCTTCGGTAACTGTCTGTGTGGAGTTTGCACGTTCCCCCCCCGTGGGTTTCGTCTGGGTGTTCTGGTTTCCTCCCACAGTCCAAAGATGTGCAGGTTAGGTTGATTGGCCATGATAAATTGTCCCTTAGTGCCCCAAGATATATAAGTTAGCGGGATAAATACATGAGGTTGCGGGTTAGACTTGGGTGTGAGTCGGTGCAGACCCAATGGGCCGAATGGCCTCCTGTACTATAGGGATTCTATGGGAAGTAAGTTTAGGTGTATATGTAGTTCAGATCCACTTACTCCTGCACCCCATTTAGACCCTTAACTTCCAAAAACTACGTGGGCTTCTTATTCTTCCTACCAAAATGTACTATCTCACACTTATCTGTATTGAAGTTCATTAATGCACTTCTCCACATGAAGTTTCATTAACCTGTACAAGTAACCAGAACAAACTGTCACTTCTTTAAGCATTACATGTGAATAATAGCACAGAAATTGAATTTCTCTTTATTGCACATGGCCTATGCTATTCATGGTTTTTCCTTAGATTGGAAAGAGCACAATTGATCTTTCTAAAAATAAATAATGTTTTTCTTCCTCCTCCACCCCCTCAGCAATGTTTGTTCCAGGCTACTGAGCCCTGTCTTTGATAATAGAGTTGGAAATGTCAAAAGATCTTGAATAAGTACTGAGAATTATAAAGATTTATTAATGCAAAAAATGCTGTTGTGAAGTTACCAAAAGCATTTGGGATGATAATGGGTAATTTGGTCCATGAAACCCACTCACCCCATGATCTACTCATGACAATATCAATCATCAACCAATTTCATCCACAAGG
The DNA here is from genome assembly GCF_964213995.1 of Mustelus asterias. Taxonomy (NCBI): domain Eukaryota; kingdom Metazoa; phylum Chordata; class Chondrichthyes; order Carcharhiniformes; family Triakidae; genus Mustelus; species Mustelus asterias. Next base: position 15,857,212 of record NC_135802.1, read on the forward strand.
ACTTGTATATTCCTCTCCAACCTCCATATGATCTATATATTAATATTTGTATTGTATCAGGCTGGCATTAAAAATACTGAAGAATTAGATGATTTAATCTTACTGCACAGGGGGTGGGGGGAGTCTCCTTGCTTCTCCATTTCTTTGGTCAAGTAATTTCAATCTTGACCTCAAGTTGTTGATAAATTTGCCTGAGATATAATTTCTCCCTTTGCCTTTTAGCTTTGACAAAGGGCCATCTGGACTCGAAACGTCCGTTCTTTTCTCTCCCTCCAGATGCTGCCAGACCTGCTGAGATTTTCCAGCATTTTCTCTTTCGGTTTATAATTTCTCCCTACTTGCTCTAACAAAATCCCTCTAATTTTTGAATATATCTATTCGGACTCCCAGCTCTCCCCACCCGCACCTGTTCTAAGGAGCACAAGCATCCAATCCCTCTCCATTAGTGAAGTTCCCTGATATATTTTTGGTAAATTGCCAAAGGACCGCTCCAAGGCTTTCACAGTCTTCTTGAAGAGCATTCCCTGAACTTTACACCATACTCCAGCTGAGGTCTAACCAGAAATTTAGCGTGACTGACCCGTTTTTGTGTTCAGTGTCCCTATTTAGGAAACCAAGCATCCTATGGGCTTCTTTTCCCTATCTAGGCAAGTTGCCTTGCCACCTTCAAAGATTGTGGGTGACATGGCTCAGTGGTTAGCACTGCTGCCTCAAAGCACCAGGGACGCGGGTTCAATTCCGGCCCTGGGTGACTGTCTGCGTGGGGTTTCGTTCGGGTGCTTCGGTTTCGTCCCACAATCCAAAGATGTATGTGTTAGGTTGATTGGCTATTATAAATTGCCCCTGAGGGTCAGGGAGATTAACGGGGTAAATACATGGTTATGAGGATAAGGCCTGGGTGGGAATGTGGTCATAGTGTCATAGAGCCATAGAGGTTTACAGCATGGAAACAGGCCCTTTGGCCCAACTTGTCCATGCCGCCCTGTTTTTTTTAAAACCCCTGAACTAATCCCAATTGCCCGCATTTGGCCCATATCCCTCTATACCCATCGTACCCATGTAACTATCTAAATGCTTTTTAAAAGATAAAATTGTACCCGCCTCTACTACTACCTCTGGCAGCTTGTTCCAGACTTTCACCACCCTCTGTGAAAAAATTGCCCCTCTGGACACTTTTGTATCTCTCACCTTAAACCTATGCCCTCTAGTTTTAGACTCCCCTACCTTTGGGAAAAGATATTGACTATCTACCTTGTCTATGCCCCTCATTATTTTATAGACCTCTATAAGGTCACTCCTCAGCCTCCTATGCTCCAGAGAGAAAAGTCCCAGCTCATCCAGCCTCTCCTTATAACTCAATCCATCAAGTCCCGGTAGCATCCTAGTAAATCTTTTCTGCACTCTTTCTAGTTTAGTTTGGTCGGTGCAGACTTGATGGACTGCACTGTAGGGGTTCTGACTTATGAATGTGCACCCTCTGGTCCCTATACTCTGCATCCCCCTCAAAATAGTCCCACTTACATTATACAACCTTCCTCTGTTTTTCTCGCAAAGTGCATCATGATACAGTTTTAGTCTCTGTGCCGAGGGAAAAGGCTAGCTTGGAGGGGGTGCAGCAAAGGTTCAATAGGTTCAAGTCGAAGGACTTGTCATATAGGAGATCGAGTAGGATGGGCTTTTATTCTCGAGTTTGATAAAATAAGAGGTGATCTATTTGAAATGTGTAATATTCAGAGAGGATTTGACAGGTGATGAGAGGCTCTTTCCCCTGACTGGCAAGTCTAAAACCAAGAGGCATTGGCTCAGGATAAGGAATCAACTATTTAGGACTTAAGATGGGGAGAAGTTTCTTCACTCAGTAAGTTGAGAATCTTTGGAATTCTTTGCCCAAAGGACTGTGGATGCTCAGTTGTTGAGTATAAAGGGAATCTGAGGAGTGAAAGTGGAGCCAAGTTGAAGTTCATAATTTTATTAAATGGTGGAGCAGATTCAGGGGGCCATGTGGTCTTCTCCTTAGTCCCATGGCTTAATCTTCTTTTTCCACGTTACATTGCGTCGGCCTCCATTCTACTTGCCACCCTAGTGTCTCCTAAATTGCATTGGCCATTTTTCAAATCGTGCTGAAGTCTGTTACTGCACAGTTCACTTTCTGTGGTACTAAGTTTTGTTTCATTTGTGAACTTCAAAATTGTACTCGGTATCTGAGTCCAGGTCATACACATATAAATCAGTGGTCCCTATACTGACCTCTGCTGGGCCCCACTGAATTCTTCCATTTTGGTCAGAAAAGCATCCATTCATCACTACTTTCTGCCTCCTGTCCCTTGGCCAAATATCCAAGTTTACTACAGTCCCTTTACATAATGCGCTTCAACTTCTGAATGCATATGTAAGTTTTTATATTCATCTGCGATTCGCTTCTCAATGCAAGGGAGTTGCACTCTTATGTGGTGTTAAAACCAGGCGGCTTAGGACTGCTCCTTCTGAGGGTGGTCACGCTGGGACAGATTTTAATCCAATTTTGACATTGTGCTGCCACTTTTGTGGCAGTCCAATGATTCCCCTTTTATCGTTAGTAGGTTGATTCCTGCAACGAAGGACTTGTCCTAAAAGAATCAAGTAGGATGGGCTTTTTAAGCTTTAGAGAATATAAGTGGTGATCTAATTGAAATGTGAGATATTCTGAGAGGGTTTGACAAGTGATGAGAGACTCTTTCCCCTGACTGGCAAGTCTAGAACCAAGAGGCGTTGGCTCAGGATAAGGAACCGACCATTTAGGACTTAAGATGGGGACAGATTTTAATCCAACTTTGAGATTGTGCTGCCACTTTTGTGTCAGTCCAATGATTCCTCTTTTTTTTCTTTTTCAGCAAGATCCTTATATTGCCTCCATGGAGCACCATACTGACTGGGTGAATGATGTGGTGTTATGCTGCAATGGAAAGACCTGTGAGTAATTCAGCCTCACTTCATTGAATCAGGGTTTTATATGCAGAGTATGTGTAGGTTAGGTGGATTAGCTGTGGTAAATGCGGGGGGTTACGGGGATAGAGGGGGCTGGGTAAGATGCTCTTTCGGAGAGTTGGTGCAGACTCAATGGGCCGACTGCCCTCTCTCTGCACTGTGGGGATTCAGTGGTAACGGTAAAATTGTCTTCTCGCCCTTTGGTTCTCTTTGACCTTTTATGTTCAAGGGGCAGAGCAGCATGTTACTGATGCTTTATAGCATAGGATTATTGTTTAAAGCAGCTTACTCAAGACTAGTATTGGCCACTTGCGGTGCTCACTGTTGGCGGTGACTGATCCAAAGGCTCTTTAATCAGCCCATTGCTGGGTGGACCTTCCGGCAATATTGTCACTTTTCTTTCCTCCTGCATTGATGCAGAATCATGGAATCTTTACAATATAGAAGGAGTCCATTCGGCCCATTGAGTCTGCACTGGCTTTCTGCAAGAGCATTCTACTTCGTCACACATAAAAAGACGGATGCATTTGCAGAAACACCACGCCCAACAGTTGTGGTCCTTTCTAGGATTAGTAAATAATTGACAAATTTTTACTAACTTAGCTGTGTTATTGAGGTCATTGTATAATTCACTGTGAAACTGTCATGAGACTGGAAACAGAAAATGAGAAAACATATAAGGATGTCAGAGGTGCTTTGCCGAAGTCTGAAGTATTGTTAATTTTAATCCAAAGCTTCCATTATGGCTTGTTTGCGATGCTTCTCCTCATGGAATGGTGACAGTCGTTTCATATGTTATGCCTTCAGGAGAAGAACTACCAAAAGCCTTTACTTTGTGCACTCTGATTAGTGCCGAATCTAACTATGCTCTTCTGGAAAAAGAAGCATTGAGTATAATGTTTGGAGTACAATATGGTCGTCATTTCACATTATTGACTGATCATCGACCCTTTACTATTTTTGGGCTGTATAAAGGCATACCATCGTTAGCTGCTAGTCAATTGCAAAAATGGTTACTGATCTTATCTACACACTCTTACCATATAAAGTATCGTCAATCAAAGTGCCGTGCTCCTGCTGATAACATTATCATGCAATTGAGCAGATGGCACCAACTAGTTTTGCTAATAAAAGCAAATTACTGCGGATGCTGGAATCTGAAACCAAAAGAGAAAATGTTGGAAAATCTCAGCAGGTCTGACATCATCTGTTAGAAGAGAAAAGAGCTGGCATTTCGAGTCCAGATGACCCTTTGACAAAGCGTCATCTGGACTCAACGTCAGCTCTTTTCTCTCCTTACAGATGCTGTTGGACCTGCTGAGATTTTCCAACATTTTCTCTTTTAGTTTTGCTAATCTTTTTCGTGAGTAAATTATTTGCCTGTGACAACTTCCTCAAGCTCGGAGATATACCAGAAATGATCCCGGGATGGGAAGGTGATGGATATGGTATCAAAAGAAATGATAGCTGGAACGCAAGGGGCAGCACGGTAGCACAGTGGTTAGCACTGCTGCTTCACAGCTCCAGGGTCCTGGATTCGATTCCCGGCTCGGGTCACTGTCTGTGTGGAGTTTGCACATTCTCCTCGTGTCTGCGTGGGTTTTCTCCGGGTGCTCCGGTTTCCTCCCACAGTCCAAAGATGTGCGGGTTAGGTTGATTGGCCAGGTTAAAAATTGCCCTTTAGAGTCCTGAGATGCGTAGGTTAGAGGGATTAGCAGGTAAATATGTGGGGGTAGGGCCTGGGTGGGATTGTGGTCGGTGCAGACTTGATGGGCCGAATGGCCTCCTTCTGCACTGTAGGGTTTCTATGATTTCTATGATCCGCATCCTGATTTGAAGCAGTATGTGCCGTGAAGGCTTGAGTTGACCGTTCAAGGTGGGTGTCTGTTATTGGGAATCTGAGTGATCATTCCTCCTAGTCTTGTGTGGAAGAGTTCTTGAGCAACTATGTGAAAGCTATCCTGGTATCTTCTGGATGAAGGAATTAGCACATAGTTATTTTTGATGGCCTTGTCTGGATGCTCAGATTGAAGAAAAAGTTGGACAGTGTCAATCCTGTGCACGAATGAGAAATACACCACCGTTATCTCCTTTACACCCTTCGTAGTGGCCTAAGATACCACAGCAATGTTTACACGTGGATCTTTCTGGTCCATTTGAGGGTTACATGTTCTTAGTCAGAATTGATGCACACTCAGTGGCCAGAGATTGTTGTCATGACATTTACTACAACGGAAGAAACCATTGAAAACCCTGATGAAAGATTTGGTAAGTTGGAACAGATTGTTTGTCATAATGGTTCACAGTTTATTTCAAGTGTTTGAGGATTATCTAAAGTAAATGGTATTCAGTATATAAAACCCACACTTTACAATCGATCAACCAGTGGATTGGCAGAAAGATTCGTACAATCCTTGAAATATTCTTTAAAGCTTCAAAAGAGCAAGGTTCGTTATCACATCGTGTGACTAGCTTTTTGGCATCTTAGGGAAACACTAATGCAACGACCCAAAGTTCACCTGCATCACAACTCTCAAAGAGGAAGTTGAGAACTGTTGAGTTATCTCCAGAAATTTCAGAGAGAGTAGAGCATCAACAAAAATATTGGGTTGCTAGACGAGAAATGAGGGCAAAACAATGCTCGTTTCAACAAGGAGTGCCATGAGTGAGAACTGGGTACCCGCACAGTCTTAGCAAAAGAAGGTCCAATTTCTTACACAGTTCAAACTGAAGATGAATTAGTTGCAATGGAGGCGGTTCAGAGAACCAGGTGCAGCAGTGCCTGCCCTCTCATTGGACCTACTGCAGGAAATTATCTTGGAACACGTTCCAGGATCTCTCACCCCTCTTGTCCCTTTGTACTATTCCTATCCCAGTCTGTATTTGGATAATTAAAGTCCTCCCATTATAATTACTCTATAATTCATGCACTTCTGTGTAATTTCTTTGTAAATTTGTTTCTTTGCGTCCCTTCCACTATATAGTACACCGCTGAATCTTATTACAGTTTTCTCTTTATCCAGCGAGATTCTGTCCTTGACCCTTCTGGAACATCCTCTCTCTCCAATAATGTAATGCCATCATCAATAAATAGTGCCGCTGCCACTCCTCCACCGCCTTCCTATCCTAAATATCTTGTACCTGGGAATATTTAACACGTGCTTCTGTCTCATTGGGGCCAGGTTTCTGTTGTAGCAATAATATCAGAATTGCAGTAAACCTGTGTTGTAGTTCATCAATCTTATTAACCACATTCTGTGCATTTGCATACGTGCACATTAACCCTGATTTAGGATTTTTTACCCCCTCACTCTGACCCAATCTAGTGCCATACTATTGCCTACTCTAATTCTATCAAACACTCCAAGTATTCTATTTACTTGGATCGTACCATCTGATGTATCCTCCTTGTCAGTTAATACACCTCCACTTCCCATGACAAGCTTTTCTTTGCTCCCCTCTGAATTTCCCCTTGGCTTCCCATCTCCCTGCTTAAAGTTTAAA